>NC_056735.1:66195672-66210672 GCF_019279795.1 Protopterus annectens
GGAGGGTTTATTTGCCCACTATTGGGTTATAGAAGGGGAAAAAGCAGTATACTCTACAGTTAGTGTTAATCTGGGTCAGTACATGGGCATAACCATTGTGCTTTGAGGTGTAGTTTTAGCTGGTGCTTGAAGAGTGGTAATGATGAAAGTAATTGTAGGCTACTGGGGAGTCTGATCCAAATCGTACCCACGGAATTAGAGAAGAGGGAGTCCCCTGCATTATTAAGGGGTTTCTAAATGGTTACTTGTAATTTATTTGCTGAGCGAAGGGTAGTAAGATTTCTATAAGGAGAGACCATGCTACTAAGACTGTGAGCATTGTTGGTATGAAAGAGAATCTTATGGGTAATTGTAAGTTGCTGAAGTAGTATCTGGTTTTGAAGTTCTATCCAACCTAGCTGTTTGAGATTTAAACAGTGATGGGTTCTATATGTTGGCCCCGTTGCAAATCTGGCAATATTGTTGTAGGAAGTTACTGGTTTGTTTATGTTAGTTTTGGAAAGATTTGTATAAATAGATGAAGCATAGAGCAGGGTAGAGATCAGGTGGGTATGGGTGATGGTGGTTCTGGCTTCAGGGGTAAGGAAGGATTTTATCCTATAAAGTGAGCCAAGTTTTCTGTTAACAGTTTTAATAGTAGTGTTAATATGTGTGTCAAAGTTAAGATTTTGATCAATTGTTACGCCTAAAGGTTTGATGGTCAGGTCAGGTGCAATTACAGTACCATTGCTAGATTTAACAGTGAGATCAACAGGGGAGGACTTTAGTGTAGGAGTAAATATCAGTAATTTAGTTTTTTTGGCGTTTAGTAGGAGGCAACGTTGCAAAAAACATTTTTCAACCGAGTTAAATACTGTCTGAGTGATGGTTTGGAGCTCAGCAGATGAGGTGGCAGAACACACTAGTGTGGAATCATCTGCATATTGTATGCAGGTAGCTTGAGGAATATTTAGCTGTAGGTCGTTGATGAAAACAGAGAAAAGGAGAGGTCCCTGGATGGAGCCTTGTGGGACCCCAAGAGTAATAGGAAGAAGAGCGGAAAGGTTATTGCCCCAGAGGGCAGCCTGCTGTCTGTTTTCTAAGTAGGACTTGAACCACTATAATGCCTGTGTGTTGAATAAGAGTTGTTTTAGTATTTCTAGTAGTAATTGGTGGTTCACCATATCAAAGGCTTTTGACAGGTCTATGAAGAGTACAGTGGAGAGCCTGTTGTTACGATGCTTGTTGATGCAGTCAGAGAAGTATAGTAGGGCAGTAGTAGTAGTACTGTGGTAGGGCCTAAAACCATGCTGACAGTCTGACAGGAGGTTATATTGGAGAAGGTGATCAAGTAGCTGGCGGTGGATACATTTTTCCATTATTTTGGCTAGGGGGAAGAGTAGGGCTATGGGGCGATAGTTAGATATTTCGGTAGAGTTACCACCCTTGTGAAGAGGAATTATATGTGAGATTTTCCAGAGAGATGGGATAGAACCCTCAGTAATAGTTCTGTTGATTATTATGGAAATAGGATAGGAAAGTACTTTAGCTGCGATTTGCAGGTATTCAGCTGGTAGATCAGGAGATGGGGTACATGGTTTAAGTTTAGTAAGTATGGTAAAGATGAAGAATGTAGGGACTGGATTTAGTTGAAAGGTAGGGGGTTTTCTAGTCCTGAAGAATGGGAGGGTTGAGGTGACAGGAGGTAGGGAATTAGCAAGAGACTGTACAGTTTCTGTAAAGAAGGTATTGAAGGTGTTAGCAATCTCCTTAGGACTGCTTAAAGAAAGTCCTGAAGGGGTTGGTGTCTTGGAGTGGCCTGGGTGTAAAAGTCTATTAATAGCTGTCCAGAAAGTTTCTGCGGTTTGATGATGCTTGTCTTGGAGTTTAAAGTAGTAGTTTTTCTTATCAAGGAGTATAAATTTCTTTGTGGCATTTCTATATTGTTTGTAGTTCTAATGATCAGTTGAGTTTTTAGTACTTCTCCAGTTAGACCAGATCTTATTTTTTAATAGGATTTTGTATCTTGTCTCTTTAGACAGCCATGGTGCTGCTTTACTTCTGGTTCTAACGGGAATGACTAGGGGCATGGTATTCCAGTATTTGTAAGAATTTGGAGTTAAAATAGGATACTGCTTCCTCAAGGGGGAGATGTTTTAAGGGAGACCAGTCACAGGCTTGTAGCTCTTTTTGGAAATTTACAGCATTAAAGTGTTTTTTTATTTCGTATAGTTTTAAGGATGGTTTGGTTGGGGAAGAAGGTTTTATGCCTAATTATATAAGTGAGGAAGTGGTCGGTAATATCATCAGGAAGGGTAACTGCTATATAAGTGAGGGGGTGTTTTTTTTACTAGGATCCAATCTAAGGCACTCTCTTTGCTAGTTGGCTTATGGATTCTGGTTGGGGTGGTGATAAATTGAGAAAAGCCATACAGGTTTATATGGACTGAAGGTTTGTTAGAAGTACAGCAATTCCAGTCTATATTGAAGTCGCCAAGTACTATGGTTTCTTGAGGGAGCGAAGAAGAGAGGCAGCATAGGATATTTTCAAGGGTGTTGATGTTATTGCCTGGAGGTAGGTAGGAGCAAATTATGTAGATAGATTTGCTGGTATTAAGCTGAAGTTTAGAGCCAAGGATTTCTACGTGATTATCTAATGGTATGTGTAAATCTACTGAAGATACATTTAGTTCAGATTTATACAGAATTGCTACCCCTCCACCCTTTTTAGTTGTACGGTCTAATCTTATTATAGTGTACCCTGGTGAGATGACTTCATTATCTTTTGTTCCTGGTTTGAGAAAGGTTTCTGTTAGACATAGGACATTAAAGGCGTGTATGTCAAGTAGAGCATGTAGTTGGCTAATTTTATTGTTTAAGCTCTGTTTGTTAAAATGAGCTATGAGTAGGGAGTTTGCAGTTTTGGTAAGGGTAATTGGGGTGGTATTTTGGGGATGGTGGGGATTTAGTAGGGTGTTATTGTTAGGTCCTCTTTTAGGGTGAATATCACCGTAAAGAAGAGGGTGTTGTTGAAGAGTAAAGGAAAGCTTAAGGAGTTTGAAAAGAGTATATTGTGATTTTCTGGTTTGCTGGAGAGTAATATGGGCTAGCCTATGATACTTTGGGGAGAGGTAGGTTGAGGTAGAGGTAATGTTAGCATGGCTGTGGGTAGTAGGCTGATTGATAGGTGATGTTTGTTTTAGAGGATGGAGGGATCCAGTGATGTGTAAGTTCTCATACCAGGTAAGCATAAGTGGTATGAGTAGTATGTGTGTTGCAGCAAGAAAGAAGAGTACATTTGTAAGTTTAGGCTGGTGCGATGAAGGCATGGCAGGAAGGAGAATAGTGTGAGAGTAGAAATAGGATAGATTAGAGAGCTAGGAAAGTGAGAGATAGTGAAGTAGGGGAAGTAGTGAGAAGAGGAATGAGAGTAAGGGTGTGTTGGTATCTAGTGATTAGGGAAATGCAGCGAGGTAATTGGATAATTGGGGGAAGGGGAGTGTCTTATGAGGTATAAAATGTAGGACCACTGGGGGTGGTTGGGAATTGGGAGTAGGGTACGGGAGCGGAGTGAGCCCGCAGGGTGAACGGAGCGGGTTAAGCCAGGTAGTAAAAGAAATGTCAAGAAAAAACAATCAGTAAGAGTGAAAAATTAGGAGATAGGTTTGTAGAGGTATAGGGTAAAGTATGAAGGCTTCCAGGGATGGATTAGGGATGTCAGAGGGAGTGCAGAGTGAAATAATATCTAGAGAGGACACTAATTAATGAGGGAGGTTAGTAAGCAGAAAAAGGCAGGGCACACCAATAGGGCGAAGCAGTTATGAGTGGAAAAGGATAAAATAGGGCAGAAAGCTAAGAGAGTAGCGCCACCTGATGGCCGGACACTTAATGGCAGCTGGAAAGATATCAGGCTATGGAAAATAGAGGAAGAAATCCTGGTTAGGAGTTTTGAGAGGAGGGGAAACAAGGGGCTAGGGGTAAGTAGAAACTAGAGGAGCTAAAGGATTAAGTTAATGCTAGAAAGAAGGGGATGTGGCTGCTGGCTAACCTGGTAGGGAAGGTTGCTTATTCAAACAGTGGTATTCTAATATATATATATATATATATATATATATATAGCAATAGTAAGGAAAAGGACCATTCCAGGACATACTTTCACTGTTATCCTTTCAGGGAAATTGAGTCTCACTACTAGTGACAGGTTACCTGTTAGGAGCCTGCATTATATTGAGAAGAAGGAGAAGGTTTTGAGATGATCCATATAGATTTTTGGATTTAAGCCCTTGAATTATTTTAATAAATATGTATATATGTATGTATATATATATATATATATATATATATATATATATATATATATATATACATACACACACACACACACACACACACACCTACATATTCTTCATGATTAAAAGAAGATTATTTTATGCTGTATCATGTCTTAAGATGGACAATCACTTGACCTGGACTCAGTTAAATTTTACTAACCTTCTGCATTCAGCTGATTACTGTCTTCAGGGACTGGAGATGCCTGCCTCTGTAGTGGTTTCTTCTTCACCATTCTGAAAAGTTGTCAAATTACTTGCGACTGCAAATGCAATATTTAATACAGTTAGTTCCTATTTTTTATACATACATTACAAGGTAACTGCATGCCTGCAAGAGAGTAAAAAAAGGTTACGAAAAGAACTGATATGCTATGTTGGGTAGGCAAATCCTCTACAACCGTGCCAAAGACAAGCAATTAAGTAAATCTTCTACATCAGTGCCAAAGACAAGCAATTAAGCAAATTCTCTACATCAGTGCCAAAGACAGACACTTAAGCACATTCTCCTCGATACACTGTATCCTCATAATTGACATTAAAACCATACTTTGTTGGGGTTTTTTTTTTGTACTTTTTGAACAGGATTTCCTGGAACCTTGTGCAGTTTCACTGAGTGTAATTAATGACAAACAGTTAACACATTTAAATGTACCTCTGAATATATCCCTCTCTCACTGCATTTTTTTCTGCCTGGCAATCAGACATCTTGCTAGAGTACAGGCCATGATTTTTGGAATTCTGTATTGAAAGAAAGGTGGCAGCCTTAGGGCCATATGAATAAATGGTCTGGTTTGTGCCTTAGAAGACCACTGGCATGCAGTAATATCAGTTTAGTGCATGCATCGGCATGTGTTACTGCTTATTAATAACTCCAAACATGCTACTACATGGTACATTTCTGACTGAACCAGCCAACTATAATACTTCACATATTACTAGGTACTACAGTATCAATCAGCCTTCACAGATAGCTAAATTATCTATTGATATATTCATAATACAGGACTTAAAAGGCATTGCTGTTCATAGTCAGGAATGTTCAAAGGTAAATATAAAAACACAGAGTAAAATAAAACATACCCTTATTGTAAAACACATTAATAACAATCCATTTTCTGCACCAATTTATTTAAATCTTTCATTGTCAACTGTCACTGAAAATCTACCATAATTTTTTAGAACTATTAATTGTGAAGAACTATGGTCATTTTCCTAGCAATATACTTTCTGAAGTTTAGAAATACCATCAAAATGATTTCATTGTGGCATTCAAAAGGATATAAACAATTGCAGAAAATATCATTAGTTTTATCATGATGACCTTAAATTTTAGTGAACTATATAAATGGGTAAAAATCCTGAATGTCAACCAGCTGTGAAAATACTTAGGGTGCTATGCAAAATGCTTTCAGATGCCAACCCCTAATGTGCACTGTCTTATTTTTTAACTAGGTCCAATTGACCTGGCTCACCCAGTATCAGTGTCTGGTTAAACAACTCCTTCAAAGCCTGACATCCATTTGAAAGGATTGAAAACAATCAGTTTACAGCAGTCCTAATGTGTTTGCTGTCATGATATTTTGGAATAAAAATGTTTTCCAAATGTTCCTTTAAAATGTACAAGAGGGAAACATACAAACAAAAGCAGTGTATATAAAATATTTTAAGAAGACAATGTATAAAATTGTATCTTAAGGTTAACAATCCCCTAGATGAAAGTCATCAGAAACTCACATGAAGACACTCCCCGCACTTTTTGCAGCAGAAACAAACTTCCTGCTTTTTTCTACTGGTGTTATAACTAAAAAAATATTAAGAATATTAATAATAGCAATAGTAGCTTCTAAGCCTCCACATACACATTAAGAGCATTCATCATAAAATATAACTTGTGCTCATATTATCTTCACATAAATTCTTCAGCTTATTGTAACGGTACATCAGAAATAAAGGATGAGATAAAAGTAAATATCTATTATACAACGACCCCTCATTAATATTCCAAAATGTGCACGCTGATTGGTCAACGTGCACATTGTAATACTAATGGAAAAAAAGTCCGGTCGCCAGGACTTTTTCCATTAGTATAAGTCTTTTGTTACAGCAACGGAGAACGCAAGATCTCCCTTGCTTTTTACACACTGTCTTGCTATGTTAAAGGAGTTTAATATAGAGAGACAGCTTTAAAAAAGTAACGGAGATCTTCCTTTCTCCGTTGCTTTTTTTAAAGCTGTCTCGCTATGTTAAACTTCTTTAACATAGCAAGACACTTTGTAAAAAGCAACGGAGATCTTGCTTTCTCCGTTGCTTCCACCTACAGCTCTGATGTACTGTGTAAGCATATGCATGCACAGTACATCAGAACTGCCGCAGAATACCAAACAGCTGCGGAAGGGCAGCAAGGAGGCATTATACAATGCAATTATTTAAGAAAAGTAATTTTTTTTTTCTTCAATAATGTCATTGTATAATAGCAATAACCCACTTCTGGGTGTGGGTAATGCTGGATTTACCCACGGTTGTCTTTGTTTGGCCACTCGGGCTTCGCCCTCATGACCAAACCACACCAACCGTGGGTAAATCCAGCATTACCCACACCCAGGTGTGGGTTATTGCTATATTATACAACGACCCCTCATTAATATTCCAAAACGTGCATGCTGATTGGTCAGCGTGCACATTGTATATCAGACTTATACTAATGGAAAAAGGTCCGGTCACCTGGACTTTTCCCATTAATATAAGTCTTTTGTTACAGCAACGGGGAATGCAAGATCTCCGTTGCTTTTTACACACTGTCTCGCTGTGTTAAAGGAGTTTAACATAGTGAGACAGCTTTAAAAGAAGTAACGGAGTTCTTCCTTTCTCCGTTGATTTTTTTTTAAAGCTGTCTCGCTAAACTCCTTTAACATAGCGAGACTCTTTGTAAAAAGCAAAGGAGATCTTGCTTTCTCTGTTGCTTCCACCCACAGCTCTGATGTACTGTGTAAGCATATGCATGCGCAGTACATCAGAACTGCCTCAGAATACCAGACAGCTGCGAAAGGGCAGCAAGGTGGCATTATACAATGCCATTATTTAAGAAAAATAAGTATTTGTTTTCTTAAATAATGTCATTGTATAATAGCAATAACCCACTTATGGGTGTGGGTAATGCTGGATTTACCCATGGTTTTGTTTGTTTGGCCATTCGGGCCTCGCCCTCGTGACCAAACCACACCAGTCGTGGGTAAATCCAGCATTACCCACACCCAGGCGTGTGTTATTGCTATAGTATATTAAGTAGATATTTTCTCTTTATCTCCATTTGGTACATCATTGTAAATTCACCTACATCCTTGGTATCTCATTTAAGCTAAAATACCCCTAAACCTTACACATTATACCGCTCACCAAACAGACTTGGCAAGGAGCACTGCTATGTCTCAACAAGAGAGTCCCCAGTTTGATTACTGGCTGAGAAGTCTGCATGTTCTTCCTACACCCAAGTGTGTTTTCTCCAAGTACTCTGATTTTATCCAACTTCCAAAAACCATGGTAGGTGAACTGGCATTCTCCAAATGGCCCATAAGCCAGGGTGTATGTGTATTTGTGTGTGTGGGGGGGGGTAAGCACCATCATTCAAGCAGCCCTGTGCAATTTCACACATTGAACATGCAAAAACACAGACACAAGCATAACCACAAATATCCTTGTTTACATAAAGCAGTCTTCCAAATGCCAATCTATAATTTTATGTAAAGAAAAACATTTTTAAAAAAGTAAAATGTGTGGTGTAGACAGGGCAGTGGTGCTTACATCTTCTCCACTCTCCACCAATAGAATTTAATCTTTTAATCTAAAATATTTTAAATCTGGTGGCCACCGGGGTGGGGTGGGTAGGGGGGTGGTATGCTCTCTTCAGCCACACCACTAGTCACAAATAGGTTTAAATATAAAAAAGGCACACGATTGTGAAAAACTAAAAATTAGCTAAATACAGCTTGGCCTAAAGAGCCTGCAGAAAATATGAACCATTATGAACAATGTCAAAGCAGATAGTGTCACCTCTCAGCAAGAAGCTCCCCGGTTCGAGTCTCAGCTGGGGTGCCTTCTGTGAAGAGTTCACATGTCCTCCCTGTGTTCATGCAGGTTTCCTCCTGGTGCTCTGGTTTCCTTTCACATTCCAAAGACATGCAGTAGGTGGATTGGACATTCTAAATTGGCCATAGGAGTGAGTGTGATATGGAAGAACTGCCACAGAAAGCACCATGTTCAATAATAGCCTCACATCAGGCTTTGTGCCCACTGAATGGCGCACAGCAACAGTTATCCCACTCCACAAAGGGGGAGCCACCACTGATCCCGGGAACTATCGACTTAGCCTGACGAGCCTGGTCTGCAAGGCCATAGAACGTATCATCATTGAACTCATAAACAAAGACATTGGTAACCTCCAAACTCTGGATCCCACCCAGTTCGGGTTTGTGAAAGGCAGATCATGCCTCCTGAACCTGATAGACTTCTTTGAGGCAGTCACCAAAGCTGTGGATGAGGGTAAGGTGGTTCACACAGCCTATCTTGACCTCGTCAAGGCTTTCAACACCATCCCCCATTCTGGAATTATAGCTAAACTCACTAAACTAGATATAAATCCCTACATCACAAGATGGGTTGCCAACTGGCTCACTGACAGAACCCACATTGTAAAAGTTGCGGACTCCAAATCTGACCTCAAGGCAGTGACAAGTGGAGTGCCACAAGGTTCCGTCCTGGGACCTCTCCTGTTTGGTATCTACTTCTCTGAAGTACAGGCTAACACAGTAGGCCTCTGGCTGACGAAGTTTGCAGATGACTGCAAACTAGGAGCCATAGTCAAGTCCCCAAATGATGTGGACATCCTACAGAAGGGCCTCACTGAGACAGATGCCTGGTGTCAGAGCCATGGCCTCAAGTTCAATGCCAAAAATTGCAGTGTCATCCCCTTTGGTAAAAACTCTGTACCCATGAACTACCACATAGGCAGCAATCTACTTAACACCGAATGCGTGATAAGAGACCTTGGGACCCAGGTGGACAGTAGTCTCTCCTTTGATAGTCAAATCGCCACAGTAGTCAGGAAGTCCTTCTACATGGCACACCTCATCATAAAAGGGTTCTCATCCAGGAAAAAAGAGGTCATTGTTCCCCTCTACTCGTCACTCATTAGACCCATTATAGAGTACAACGCCCCTTTTGGAATGTACCTCACAAGACATCTGCAGCAGCTGGAAAGGCCACAAAAGTACCTCACAAAGAGGATTACTGGCCTCAAACAAATGCCCTACACTGACTGCCTCAAAAAACTCCAGCTTTACTCCATAGCATATCGCCTACTCCGAGGTGATCTCTGCCTAACATATAAAGCTATGTCAAATCCAGAGCTGTTGGATGTCCTACACCTAAAGAAATCCCAATCCCTCCAAGCTACATGCTCTAGGGACCTAAACATTGTCACCATAATAAACAGGACATGCTGGAGGGATAGATTCCTGTCCCAGAGACTTCCTATACTCTGGAACAAGCTACCCATCTATGTCAAGCAAAGTTCTTCATTAGCACTCTTCAAGAAAAATCTTGATGGGTGGATGGGAAATAGGAAATACACCCCGGGGATCACTTCCGTGTCTCTGCTGGACAGTGACACAGGAAAATAACTTTCTTGGGTGGCATAAGCTATGGTACCTTGCTGGCTAGGCTTACGTAGGCCCTTGGGCCGATAGCCTAGTACCTACCTATGAACCTATGAAAGACTAGCCACCCAGCAGTGTAAACCTTAGCTATAGATGATTGTCACTGTTGAAGTGACACCTCAACCCCATGTGCAAAAATGGGAAAAAAGGGGTTGTGGATAGATAGACCCTGGCTGTGGTCATATATCATTCACACCCCAAAATAAACAGACTTCTCACTGAACTCCAAAGCAGAATCTTTGGTCTAGCTAAATTAAAAAAAAAAAAAACACTTTCTCACCACCAGAGTTTCAAAGCCTTAACAATACTCACTTCACACAGTAACTGTACCTTTTACACTTGCCCAATATATTAAACTGCTGCCACCCCAGATTACCAGGTTGGAGACCTCTCATTTATAGTTTCAGTCTTGCTAATGAGCCAAATAATTACAAAAAAATTATAATGTGTAACACAGTGATTTGTCCAATTAGAAATAGATGCCAGCAGTATATAGTTTAGTAATAAATACCCATTTACCAATTAATAAGTGAAAATATGACCAGCATAAAGTTTTTAAAAGTGAATACATGCAAATCTTTTATTTAGATAAGAACAAATAAAGCACCACAATTAGCAGCTGAATATAAAGAGATATATGGCATTGCATAAGTAAACAGAAAATAATTATTTTGAATAAACAGAATAAAAGAAAAAACTGTTTAGAGCTAAACATTGTTATATCTCTTATTGAAAGAATTACTAATCTGACTATAGTAGCTGATTCCAGACCATATATCACAAAGATAAAGTGCAAAGAACTCACATGTTACAAGTTGCAGGGTAGTTTCTCTTCTCATTCACTCTTCTTTCTCAGATATTTTGTTTATATATTTGTATACAGACCACATATGCGATTGAGAAGAGTAACACATTTGTATACTAATGATTTTTTCCCTGGTATTTGTTAACTGACTCCCTAACAGAACTGGCTCGTTATCTTCCTGGCCTAGGAGTAGCCACAAAACATGTAAAAGAACAGCAGAACAATCAGAAGCTGTGGCTCACAAGTCTGCTTTACATTTCACACTGTATGTATAATTGTTGTATTCCCTAGCAGGAGGAAGTTACAATTTTCACTTAAAAAATCCATATTTTTTTCCATACATCTCATAGAAAAATGGCTTAAGTTCACACATCCTTTCATGCCAGAGAAAAGTGCACACACATTGCAGATACTCATTCTATTAAAAAGTCGCTAGTTCTAACATATGATCCTGTCACTAAAAACAGACATACTGCATATTTTGCTTGCCACAGGTTTTATATGGCTTAAGTACAGCTCACAAATGTGTTACATCTAACACAGAAAACAGTGGCATAATTATCCTCATACACAACACTAGCTATATTTCCCATTCATTACATTTTTTCATATGTTAAAAGTTCACATACTGCAAACACTCAAAAAAATATACACAACACTCCAAAAATGTTCATCTAAATCTACCTGTAAGAATCAATATGACTGTAGAATATACTGGAACAAGCTGGAATGACTGGAAGAAACTGGAATCATACTGGAACGAATGTCTTTATCTGTTGATTACCAAGACCTGTGCTAAACAGGTGCCTCCCCTTTATGTGCCAAGTCTTCTTCTACATTTCAGAATAAAGTCTGCATACACTGTAGTTCAGTTAAGAATGTTTTATTATGTGCAGTTGTGGTAGATGTCAACAACATCTGAATACTGTCTCCGGTAACAGTTCTGATAAACTGAAACAGTCTATAGAAATACTATAATATTCTGGAATGCTGGATAACAGTGCTGATATGTCTTTCCTCCTGAACAATATCATTAATATTCTGGAATGCTGGATAACAGTGCTGATATTCCTTTCCTTCTGAACAGTATCACTAATATTCCGGAATGCTGGATAACCGTGCTGATATTCCTTTCCTCCTGAGCAATATCATTAATATTCTGGAATGCTGGATATTTGTCCTGACCAGTGCAGTTATAGACTATCTGTACTGCAAATACTTTCTGCATACCAGGCCAAATGAACTAACTTTAACTATATCTGAAGTATTTCCTAATAATACCAAAACCCTGCAAATCTCTACACACCTCTTTAGCCTTGGTTCCCAAGCATTGTACCATACAAACAAAATGTGTTTGTACTCAAATGCACAGCACATCCTGTTCTAATCAGTATTCTTGACTGAAGGTTATTTTCCACTGAATGAAAGTGCATTAATTGAAACTGTATGCAAACTGTGAAGCCTGAAGGCTGTATTTCTACATTTATGCAAAGAGAATTTTTGTACATTTAAATGATACCTGATCTAACACTACTTACTGAAACAAAACTTGTAATTTCTTAATAAAATCACCGAACAATCTGTTAAATGTAAAAATCAATGAAAATGGTTGGAATACACAGATTTATTCTCAAAAAAACAAACAAACAGCAAGCATGTTTGTCTGTTAACCATTTTGGTAAAATAAAATACTGACCACAACTAGCCAATCAAAAAATAACACTGCTGACAAAACAGCTGTAATTTTTAACTATTTATTTTATTTTTATTTTACATTTGTTGACCGGGATAGTCCGACTGGATGCATGCCCATTTTCAGCGGAGGCTCGGGGAGAAAAGCTCCAAGGGTAAGCAGATACAGCATTACATAATACCAGCATTACACATTACAAACAGACTATTTACAGAGATTACATAAGTAAGCAAGTTAAACAAGTTCCACAGGTTAAAGTTAGTCCTGAGCACAAGTCAGGATTAAATTAAATTACACAGTAAACTGGTTAACAGATTTTTACACATTCTAGAGAGAGTTAGCCAGGCTTGATACATTGACATAGCCAGTTAAGTGACACATGTTGTTTGAGTCTAGTTTTAAATTGACCTAAGGTGGAAAGTAAGATAATATCAGCTGGAAGAGAGTTCCATTTATCTAAAGAGAAAAAATGTGACTACAAGAGGAAAAACACACAAGGCACATGTTCCTAAAACTTATGCAAACTATCTCAAATCATACGAACTAGAAACCTTGGCAGTTAACATAACCTACTGAAATCAATGAAAACCATACTCTAATAAAACACACACAAACACAAGAAGGATAAGTTGTATAATCAGCAGTCCGGTGTGTGTGATGCATAAAATACCTTGCACTATATGATTAGGAAAGTTGTTTCAAGGCTCCAGGCTCTACCACTTAGTCTCTGAATCTACAGTACAAGGTACTTCATGTATCACACACACCAACCCCCATGAGTTCAAGTCTGGCTGTTCAATGCAAGTCTTTTTTATGTAAATACTTCATATTAGATGAGTAATGTCAGAAACCTCATTATCTCTCAGTCTAGAGGACAATATATTGCATTGTTCTCCATATTCCTCTATCAAATGTGCATATTTTGAAACCCACAGTTCTTCAGGGCAAACCTTTTTCATAAACATGTTTCATATTTGATTAATTTAATTATGTGCTTATATTTATTTATTTGTTAACATTTTAATAACCAGATTAACCCTACTGGGCAAGGCCCATTTTCATACAGGAGCCATTAGGGTTACAGTATGAAATACATGCACAATGCACATCAGTAATAAGGCAAACACTTGAAATATTGTAGACCAGACAAGATTTAAGGAATAATACAACTAGAAGCCAGCGCACATCAAACAAATAAATAATCAATGAGTACAATCAAATACAGAGTATGTGTTCATCAGGCAAACCATTTTAATTAAATAGTTAAAATGACAATTATGCATCATTGTTGCATGTATTCTTAGGCAAATCTCAACTTCTTTTTTCAAGACTTCTGGACAAAGACAAATAATGGGGGTATAAATTACTCTATTTTTAACTACTACTCTAGTTCACTGAACAATAGGAAGTACAAAATTGTACTAACTGTAATTCTTAGAGATTTATCAGAACAGAAAATCAAAAAACATTATGATGGAGAGGGCAAAAATGAAGCAAAACTAGGGACATTTTGCAAAATGAAGGACAGTTGAGAGGTATTATCTTGGGTATAAGATAAAGGAGAGGGATATGGGGTCTAGATAAAAGTGCTTAAGTAGATAAGAATAAGGGTCATATAAAGGAAACAAGATTCTAGGAAAATGTGTATCAGGATTACTAAGCAAACTCAAAAAGGTGGGGTTTGGAGTAGAATCAAAATAGAGCAGTCAGGATGATAATAGAAGAAACTAAGATGTGTCTCTTGGTTTAATTACTGCTTAAATTCACTAGCAAGGGGTGACTCAAACAAATGATTAATCAAGGGCTTGCCCTCAACACCAAGAAATGCAACATATTTTCATTTTGGTAAAACTATTATCAATACTACTAACCATGCAGATAACATTCCACTTAAATTTGACCATATACTGTGAACATACATTTGATAACAGACTCTTCTTGGATCACCACGTCTGTGTGGTGGTTAGAAAATCCTTCCAGTTTAAAACAGCTTATCCTTCTTGGTATATTATTGAGGTCCAAATATGTTACTGTCTTACATTTATCTCACGTTAGGCTCATCATTTAATACAATGAACCCTTTGGCATGTACATCATTAAGCACCTAAACCAGCTTGAGAGACCTTGACATTTCCTCACCGAAAAGATCTCAGGACTCAGTAACCTTAGCTACTCTGATTAGAGCAACAGGGCTTTTAGATTATCAGTGCCCTACCTACAGACTCCTGATGAATTATCTCTGCCTAGCCTTCCCTACTGTGAGTGAGCCAGCACTCTGAACCCCTTCACCTAAACAGGACAGGTTGTAAAGTAAACACTCACTTTAGAGACCTAAACCTATACTATCATATCAACAACACAAAATAGCTGGACAGATACACTCCCCAGTGTATACCCAGTTTCTGGGACAGGCTGCCGTTACCTGTCAAGCAGAGTACTTCCCTACCAACCTTTTAAACTCTGGATAACTGGATGGGTGAT
>NC_056735.1:66558172-66590672 GCF_019279795.1 Protopterus annectens
AAAGCCTGATGTGAGGCTATGATTGAACATGGTGCTTAGGTGGGGAGCCAGTTCATTCTGAAATTCATGTAAAACGCAGCCTGGGATGTTATCCTTTCCCATGGATGCTGTGTTTTTGGCTTTAGAGAGTGCAGCATTTTACTGCATAGTTGTGATTACAGGGACTCTGCATTCTTCCTGTATAGATATGGGCCTTTTAGGGGGCAAGAGGAGGTAAAATTAGCATTGAAGCTATCTGCAGGATGCTGGCAATATCAGTTGGTTCTGTAATTTCCATGCCTCATGCCATTGTGCTGTAACTCAGAGCAGATCTGGGTGTTGCCACTGAGATTTGTGACATAGCTATAGAATGCTTTGTGGTTGTCCCTAGAATTAGTGGTGATTTTGTTTTTGTAGCTAACTTTGGAGGATCTTATAAGAGATCTCAGTTTCTTACTGAGGCTAACCAGGGAGCTCCTCCACTCATGGGATTTTACTCTCTTTTGCAACAGTTTCTTCCTTCTGTTGTAAAGTTTGTTTATGGCAGGGAAGCACCAGATTGGCTTCCTTTTTTTGGAGGATAGCATCTTGGTTCTGTTTGGGATAGCACGATCCATGCACTCGTGTAAGTGCTTATAGAGTGCATTTGTGTAGGAGTCAGCAGTCCTAACTGTATTGTCCATCTGTATGGGTGTCATGAAGTTCACCACTTCTGTCTTAAGAAGCATGAAGTTGGCTTTGGAGAAATTTTTTACTGTGGTTTCCTTAATGGGGGGTAGGGGAAGGATGTGGATATCTAGGGTGATTAGCTTATGGTCGGATCTGACCAACGAGGAGTTGACTTCAGGTGTAGAACACCGGTCACTCATGTTGGTAATGACTAGGTCTAGAATATTGTTGCCCCTGGTGGGGGTGTAGATAAGTTGATCCAGGGTATTGGAATTTATTAATTCCAGAAAGCATTGAGGGAAGGAGTTGGTACATGAGTAGTTTTCCCAGTTAATGGTTGGGTAGTTGAAATCGCCCATTATTAGGGTGTTTGGTTGAACCCTAATATTTTCCAGTGTATCAAGAAAAGAGGAGTGGGAATCCTGGAGCATGGTGAGGGATCTGTAGCAAGCTACAATTTGGATTGCAGTTTTGCCCAGAGTTAGCTACACTTGGATAACCTTGGATGCATTATGCTGAGCAACTAGCCTGGAGGTGTGGATATCCTTAATGAATATGGCCACACCTCATTTTTGGTGTTCCGGTCCAGGTTACATGGCCGAAAAGTGTGGTACGAGTTATAGCCTGGTAATGCAGGGGTGCTGTCTGGAGCCTTGAACCAGGTCTCAGTCACTGCACAGATATTGATGTTCTCCATTTTAAGGAGTGCCTCGAGGGAGTGCATTTTGAGATTTAGACTTGTAGCATTGAGCAGTGTTACCCTCAGTTTTTGCTTGCCTGTTCCTGTTACAGTGGTAAATTTGTCATTTGAACCTTGCCTAAAAAGGCACTATAGGGGCGTCAAGAGACTTAGCCAGTATCCGGAATCCCAGGAGTGACAGGTGCAAGCCATCTCTGGGAAAGCATCATGGTCCGTTGACCATGTTGTCCCAGGCAGACAGATACTGGATCCCCTTAGAATGACACCAGAAGCTTAGCCAATTGTTGAAGTCAATCATTTTGTCCTTATACTGTGGTATCATTCTGGGTGATGGCAGGATGGTACTCAGGGCTAGAGTCATACCTGCCTGGGCTACATGATTGGAGAGCTCTTCCATGTATCTTTTCATGTAGTCCAGGGAGGTACATCTCAGGTCATTCACACCAACATGGACAATGACAGAGTCATATTTGTAATTGTTGTGGAGTGACCTCAGTGCATGGGTTATGTGGCCGATCCTGGCCACCCAACAGTCAGCTGACAGTAACCTTCTCCTTGTTTAGCCTGGTGATAGGGACATCAGTGTGCCTGGCTATAGAGTCACCTATGACTAGTGTGTTGGGTAAGTTGTGTTGCCTTATGGGCTGTGGTTGAGTGGCACACTGAGTCTGTGGGCTGTGCGTCATTTGGGTTGTGTTGGGGGTGGAGGTTGCTTGCATTTCTGCTTTGGAGGTCTCTGTTGCTTGAGCAGATTATTACTGAGAGCCTCCCTGAATGTTTTTGTGTTTCTATGTGTGGATTTTGGTGGTGTAGGTTTAGTGGGACTATGCAATGAGTGTGGTGTGGTGCAAGTGTTTACCTTCTCCTCTTGACTGTCAAGTTCATTCTTGGTTGGAGAGAGCTTTACCTCCAGTTTGGCTAGATAAGCGCATCTCTCAAAGGTTGTAGTGTTGGGTGGTAGGAGGAGAGGGTTGTCTGTGTACATGAGGCAATTGCTATATTGCCCCAAGATGCCCAGATTCATCAGATAGACAGGAGAGAACACTGGGAGCTGACCCTTGGACATGCCTGAATAAAAAACTATTTTCCTCTAGACAAGTGAGGAAAGTGAGTACAAGAGCTGTTTTTCTTTAAGCAAATGAGGAAAGTAAGTACAAAAATGGTTTTCCTCTAGGTAATGAGGAAGGTTAAGTGTAGTAATGTGTAGCTTATTTAGTGCTTACAACAAGTTCTGAACAAGTGCTGAGCATGAATAAGCAAATTCAAGTGCTAAAACTAAGAATCTGTATCTGAACTAGACTAGTTACAGGAAAGAAGCAAGTGCAAATGTGGGTTTTTAAATCAGAAAGTTGAGAGAGATGGAAAAACTGCCCAAACGGCCAATAACTACAATTTCTGGGCTGGAACCACTTCTTGTGTGGTAGATAGGCTACCTAGTGCTTATCACTCCCACTGATAAGCTATAAGGCTTCCCTCCAACACAGAAAGGTTTGGGGGCCTCCGGAGCTTACAAACAGTCCTGGATACAGCACATGTGTATCTGGACTAGACTAGTTACAGGAAGGAGGGAAACAAGTACAAATGCGGGCTTTTAAATCAGGAAGTTGAGAGAGATGGAAAAACTGCTGAAACTGCCAATAACTACAATTTCTGTGCCAGAAACCACTCGTTATGTGGTAGATAGGTTGCCTAGTGATTACCACTCCGATTGATAAGCTAGGAGGCTTCCTTCCAACACAGACAGGCTTGAGGGGGAAACAGGCGTAATTTTTTTGTTACAGTTAAGAAGAACACAGGGAGATTCTAGCAAAGTTTTTTTTGTAAAGGAAAGGGGGAGAGGAGATGCAGAAGGTAATTCAAGGTTAGGAAACTAAGTGGGCTGGCCTTCTCAAATGTTCTCTCTCTATTAGGTAGAATTAGCTAATGACACTAGACTGGGAGGAGTGTCTCAATCTAATTTACAGTAGGGGCGTACAACTGCAAAGCCACCAAGTATAACAGCAAGACACCAACAGGGACGGAGGGTGGGGAACAATACTAAAGCTACTAGCCTACACTCTTTTAGACAGTAACCACTACAGAAATGTTTATCACAGTGGAAGAACAACAGTGAGCCACAAAAATGAAAGTTTTAAACAGATAAAGGATCAAGGAGACTCTACCGAATGCTTTTAACTGCAAACAAATCAGTTATAGGATAGACTTCTTGGCAGGAAATCAGAACTAACAAATAGGTACTTAACAAGTAGAGACCATTTCTGTTAATACCTTTCTCACAGTGAAACTAGCTAAAAAGCTTTACAAACAGTGTGACTGTAAAAACCTTATTTATCAGCCCCTGTAAGGCAGACAATTTTAGTTTAACCATGCACATTAGTTAATCGCAATAAAATACAGTAAAAAGTTTGCAGCAGGCAATAAAAAGTGCTATACATAAATTGCTAGAAGCAATAACTAATTAAAATAAGCAAAACAAACAGGATACTTATTGTTATATATATCTCAGATCAGAGTTATAGTCAATGCCCCTCCTCCACTCGGCTCAGTGTGTATAGACAGAAATCCTCTCAAAGTTAGGGCTTAAATACCAGAAGATACAACCTTAAAAACCTTTCAAAAAAATCTCAAAAGAACCAATGAGTGCTTACTTCAAATCCTAGACCATCCAACCTCCACCAGCTATTAGCCAATCAACACAATCCTGCCACAATTGTAAAGAAAGGCTACTGCTAATTCAAGATGACCAGGTCATGTGCTCAGAACAACCACTGCAAAAACAAACAGGCCTAGAGACAGCTAATCCATTTTGGCTTCACTTAGCATCATGCTGACTTGCTTACTCCCACTTACTCCTGCTTACACCTGTGCTAATTCCTTTAAAAGAAAAGAAAAAGGGGTTATAGGAAAGTGGTGGAAAAAAGGGGACACAGAGGGAAAAAGAATATGAAAGGTAGCTAGGGATGTGCAGGATGGGTGTCGGGAAAGTCCATAGCTGTCCATTTGTAATACAGCAACAGCTGTGCATTTATACTGAATTTGGAGGCAAATTTGGACACTCAAACACCAGAGAGAGGGGTGAGGACAACAGAAATATGTTGTCAAGCCAATTGGACTGGATTACGTGTGTCCAGTGGACACCTGTGGGAAATGGACAGCTATTCCCTTTTTTTCTTTGTTAAGGTGAGAGTGATAGTGTTGGGGAAGGATTGTAGGTACGTGTAGGGAGGTAGGTTTGGCAGGGAGACAGACAAGACAGCAGACATGGGTGCTGTAAGACGCATGTGGGGTGTAAACACTTTGGACGGGGAGGGTGTTTGGGAATCTGGGGCCCCTGAGCCCCCATATGGATACCATGGGACTGACATCCCCACCTGCAGGCAGTCATGACTGCACCTTCACAGCCTCAATGGTGGCTGTGCTGTGGGCTGGACAGGAGGGGCAGTCTGCTCCTCAAGGTCTGCCAGGCAGCCCTCCAACTGGCACTGCTGGCCACCCAACTCAGAGCAGATGACACTGCACACCATACCCCAGAACTGATGGCAGGTGACGGGCTCATCTCTGCACCCATGCCCAGGTGGTGCAGGGACTGCAGAAGATGAAGTTCCAGGGTGGGTCCCAGATGTGCTGTGGGCCAGTACCATGGCCAGATGGGGTGGGACAGGTGGATCTGCTGGGATCGGCCATCCCAAATGTGCGATGATGTTTAGGTTTTCCAAGATATATTGCTTAGTCATAAACAAAACATTTCAAGATTACTTTTAAAAGCATGCATGGGTTTCAAATTAACCCAAAACAACAGATGTGAAACAGTTGCATAGCAAACAGAACACATGCATAACTGGAACAACAGTAATCATTGTAACAGCATGCCAGTAACGATGATGGCAACAGGCCACCAACAATGGTATTTGTTAACATGAAATCAAATTAATTCTATGAACAATAATGGAACACATGTCCCAACATTAGGTTTGGTAAAAACATATCCATACTATATGATTAATGATTAGTGATGCAGATGAGGGGTGGGGGGAGAGAAGAAAAGTACATTAACAAATGCATAGGCTTCTATTGTTACAACAGTACTGCTCAGTACTGTGGAGGTCTGCCCTCACTTTACATCTTCCTATGGCCTACCTATGACATACCTATATTTGTGAGGTGGGCCATGTAGACGGCCTTCCGTACAATGGTGCCCACATGGTGGGAAACTGTCAGATTGCTACTAACCTTGGTGTACAAGTCCCGTCACACCTGATTGCATGCTCAGTACATTATTACTGTCATACTTAGTGTGGCTGACATCTGCCACAGCAGGGGGAATGATTCCTCTCCTGGCATTCCGTTTGTGGTAATGCTTCTTGTACCAGTCAGTAATTGGGCGAGTGCATCTTGGATGATGATCATATCAGCAGGGGAATGTAAGACAGTGGGCATCTTGCAAGCATCCGTACACCTGGTCAGCCACAACCACTGCTTTTGTCCTGTACCTCAGATGCATATATCTCAAACAGTAGAGGCCCCCAGATCAATCCTTGGGGTACACTGTTGTGGATGAATCTACTATTAGAGGTGGGTTCTACTACTTTGACTGAGTGGGTACTATCATTGGGCCAGTTAGCTTCCCATCTGGTAACCTACAGGTTAATGCATAGCTGTGTAGGCATACGTATCTTATCCATCTGGGGATTAGTGTGAGAGGATTGGGCTAGGTGAAGGTAGGCATTGTTCACCATCTTCCTCTCATCCTTGTGTTTGTTGATCACTTCAGAGAGGTCAACCAGGCTAAACAGGCCTGATCTCCCTTTGACAATACCATGATGTGTGGGCTCAGGCATGTTGATGTTGCAGATGTCCCTGATCATAATGTCCTGTATATTGTCTTCTATGCCCTTGCAGAGCAGGCTAGTTAGGTTGATGTGCATATGATTGCCTGGGTCTGTGTATTGCTCTGCCTTCATGTATATGGATGACATTGGCTGTCCTCTGTGCAGATGGGATGACACCGGTGCTCAGGCTTTGGTTGACTACAGTGCGGAATGGATCTGAGAGCCCATGCCTGTGTTTATGTAAGATGCAGCCAGGGATATTATCAGGCCTATGGAGACTTATTTATTTATTTATTTGCAGTTGGTTTACCAGGATAGTCCATTGGGTCAAAAAGAACCCGTTTTCAATGGAGTCCTGGGGAGAAAAGCTCCAAAAAGCAATAACAAACTAGGTACAAACAGTATCATGATAAATACAATAGTACAAGATACAAACATATGAGTTGAATCTTCAGGAAACAAACAAACAATACTCAAAATATTTAAAAAAAATAAACTCAAACTTTAGGAATTCAAACAATACTATTTAGAGAAGAGTGATGTTGCTTTACACATACAGAGTGGTTATTTTGTAAGGAACAAAAGCTTATAAGGTACAACCAGGTAACATGAGTGTGAAGGAAGATGTAAATACCATATTTTTATGAGGGGTGGGAGCAAGAGCATTCTTCTGCAGACTTCTGTGTGTTGCCTTTGAGAGGGCATTACAGACCTACTTCCTGATGATGAGGGGAGGGGCAGGTGCTGTGCATGCACATCTGTACCAATGGGGGACAGGGGGTTGATGGTTACACTTCCCCTGTCTGCAGCTGGTTGCCTATATCTATGCCGTATGTGTATGTGGTGTTATTGACCATCACTACACGTGCATCTGGAATTGCAGACACATGTGTGGAAGGCCTAGTCATTGGCCTTGGTGGATTTGTCCAATTTACACTCAAAGACAGCCTTAGGGTGCATCACCTGTGCCCTTATTTGCTTGTGCAGACCAAGGTGACATTGCTTACAATGAGGCACCTGTTCCTTCTTAGCCCATCTAGCAATTGTTTCCACCTATTACGGTATTTGTGTATTGCTGCTGTCTACCACAGGCATTTACCCGACCTTGTGGGAGATGATGTTGTTCTGTCAGGTACTGCTAAGTCCATACAGCTATGTAGGTGCCCACATAGTATTGTGGTGTGGGTCTGGACAGTGCTGCCAGTTCCAACAAATGGGACATTGGCTGTACAGCTACTTTTACCTGCTCTGGGGGGATTTATAGTCATTTGTGTATAGTTCATTCTATTTGACACTGTAAAGGTGGGGCAGGGGAGATAGTGACCTGAACAGTGATGGCTATGTGGTCAGATATTACAAAGGGGGATGGCACTGTAGGAGTGCTACAGTGGCTACTCATGTTGGTTAGGACCAGGTACATGAGATTTCCACCTGCTGTAGGAGTGTTGACCGGCTGATCCACTGCATTGCCATTGACAAATCCGAGGAATCTATGTGCATTCATGTTCAGGTGGTAGAGGTCATGCACACTATGGTTGGGTATTTGAAGTCACCCAGGAGCAGGTTAGACGATTGAATCCTGACAGATTCCAGCAGGTCCGAATAGGTGTGGTGGGTGTCCATAGTCATGGTTGGAGGCTTGTAGCTAGCTAGCTATGATTTGAGTATTATCAACTGTTAACTGCACTCGGGATGTCACCCATGAGTCATACTGTTTGGCCAGCCTGGAGGTGTGTATGTGTATGCTAATGTTTAACACTCCACCTCCTGTGGCTTTGTGGGTCTCTATTTGGGGTCTAAACGTATGATAGGATGAGTGACCTGGCAAGGTTGGTATGCTCTCCACAGCTAGAAAGCAGATGTCAGTGACTGCACAAATGTCAGCATCCTACAGGACAAGGTACGCTTGCATTGACATGGATTTTTTGGTGAGGCACCTAGGTCCTGTTAGAGCAAGACATCTGCACAAAGGCACATGTTAGTGGTGGGAAAACTCAAGTAAATAGTGTCACTTTATGAATCTAGCTGAAACACACTTAGTTGCCAGCAAATACAGTGTCACATTCACAGAAGTACTCTGCAGGATATGACATCTGACCATCACATGTATGCTAATTTGTTATGACGTCCGTCTTTAGTGGGTTGCCAGTGATGTGCCAGACAATAATCAACTGTCTGAGGCACTGACTACATATATGAGGCAGACATGTGATCAGTTTGCAAATCTCTGGACAGTTGTCAGGTATGGGCTCAGTATATCACGTACAGTTTAACAAACACATCTACACCTGTCATGTAATATGCACATATCCTATGTACATCTCTTAACTCATTACATCTAAGTGACGCCTCCAGATGTATCTGCGGTTAACGTCTGATGCCTCTAGGCCTCAAATATTGCTTGTTCATATTTGCATCAATAATTGCAAAACCATGCTAAGTACAAGGTTTTAAAAGATTCCATCTTAAAGCTTACACAATGGCAAACTCAACTGCATTAATATTTTACCTCTGTTTAGTGCAAGTAAAGACATATTAACTGTTGTTTTTATGATATTACTGTATATACATATAATTTTCACATTTTTCTAAATATCTCAAAAAACAAGTAACAGACAGAACTGCTTACCCTCACATGGAAGCTCTTATCTAGATGAGTAAAATGCTGCTGACCATATGTCTATAACTTGTGTGGTTGCTGAGATATTGTAAGTTGTTTACAAAATGTTACAAAAGTAATAATTACTGTGTTTACTGTGGCTTGTAAAATTCAGTTTAAGACCTACAACCTAAAGAATACTACCTCCATAAAATATAGCTTGTGCTGAAGGGTTTGATATTTATACTTCCTTCATAACCCCTATCATTCCAGAAATATGAACATTTGTTTGAAATGTGAGGGGATAATTTGATTCTGTCAAAAGGCTTAGGCTCTGCCCATTGGAAGTTACAGTGCAAACTTCCTGAGCTCCATTGGAGTGAATGAGTTAAATTTGTAAGACATGCATATGTATCAAAGTACCATTCACAGGTGACATATGAATAATTACAGCATCTCAGGTAGCTGGCCTACCAGTGACACACTCAGTACTGGACAACAGAGACTCCATTAGTAGTCATACATGAGCTGACTTTTGCTGGGGTGACTCAGGGCCAGAGATGTGCTCCATGTCAATGCAGACAGGGCAAGTGAAAATGGCCATAGGTGCTGGACAGCAGCATGTCAGTCCAGCAGGTCTTGTTGCGGCCTAGTGTTTAATGTTCCATTTGTCATCATTGCACCCCCCCTTCTGCATTCCATTACAAGCTTACATGATTGACATACCTGTTATAGTGCTCAGGAGTTTCCTCACAACAATGCAAATGTTAAGGTTTGTGTAGTTGCAATCTGTCTTTGTGGGGATGGGTTATGACCTGTGTTGCATAGGCAGCAGCTTGCCTTCTGTAGGTACTGCTCATGAGCAGGTGATGTGCACCACTTGGTGTCTCCCACTTGCTACTTGCATCCAGAGCAGCTGTGTTGTCTTTCCATTTGCCAATGCCATAGCAACACAGTGCTATAATTACAGATTTCATGTGTGCCTTGCCCCTTTTCCTTGCCTGTGTGGAGGACATTATGGAGGTGGGGGGCTACAGCTTCACAGACACTAGGTGGAAATACCTCACAGGAGAGGACATGTGGAGACAGCTCAACAACACGGGGAACAAAACTCCAGAATTGGGTACAGATTGTAAGTCAGTATTGCTGTTATACACATAGAGGGTTGCTAGTTTAACAGGGTTCGTCTAGACATGCATTTTCTGTGTGACTTGACGTTTGACAGTGATATGTCTCTGACATACCTCTCCACTGTAATGATGTCCACAGACTGCCCAGAGAATTGCCTGTTATGTTTCATCTGCTCCTCAGAAAGTGTCTGTTTTTGTGGAAGCAATAGGATAATGTGAAGACTGTAACCCGTGACTGTTGACATCCATTGGTGTTTCAGACATCATATCCTTCAGGGATGTTATGTTACAACCTTGCCTGTGACACTGGCAACTGTTTCAGTTTATAACACCATTATGTGAGATATGTCCCTCTTTCCAGCCCCTGTCCCCAGGTATGTCATGCTTTACCCAGATGTCTTTCAGTAAGAGGGTCAGAGGTATATGATATCATTATTTAGTGACTGCACTCAAGGTATCATTCCATTGACTTAGCAGACTCCTGGAAGTGGCATGCAGCAGTGGCCATGAATATGGTCTCACACCCTGGAAATTCTGTGGAAATCTGTACATATGAGAGTAATGTAGGTATGGCCATTGTGAAGCGACTGCCAAGATTGTGTAGCAGTGTTGTGTGTAGATGTTTGTTTGGCTGAGTAGGGAGAATAGCAGCTGTGAGTGTCACAGATCCTTCTTCTAGCTATCTGTGCATGCTGCTACAACTGCTGGTGGTCTGTCAGGTGTGTATGTTTGTAGGGGCAGACTGAAAAATGTCCTGTAACATCTCAGGATTCCCAGTACACTGTGAGTTGGGCCAGTATATGTCAGTGTAGTGTGTGACTGGGAATCAGGATATGTTGGTTCAAACAGTCGTTCAACTCTAGAGTTCATTTGGGGTACTGGTATGTTGCTGTGACTGTGGTGAAAATAGTTGTAGGTGGACATTTATGCACCACTATCTGCTTTTCCCTACAGTTCCATCCCTGTATTGCATGATATATTTGGATATACATGGGTAGTTGCCCAGAGCTGATTTGGGTTAGTGTCGTGTTGGTCTTACTGCGGTTCAGAAGGTGCTGGGTGACATGGTTGGCAGCTGTCATGGGTTTTTCCAATCTGTTACATGACTGTGGTCATACCTCTCCACTGTCCAGATGTCTAAACACTGTCCTGATGTGTGGCTCATATGTTTTGTCTGTTGGCCACAACAGTTGTGTGTTTCTGAGAAATCACTGGGATGATGTGAGCATTGACTTCAGTAAATAATGACATTCATTTGTGTTTCAGACCTGGAATCTATCTGGCATTGTATGTTAAAGCACACCATGCCACTCTAGCAGACTTCTATGCCCAGCCGTATTTTAAAGATGTCACTATTTTTGCCCTTTATCCCCCCTGTTTGTTGGGCTTTTTGAAGATGTGTTGCAGTAAGAGGTTGGTTATCTGTCTATATATCTATGTATGTATAAATATATATACATATATCTGTATATAACAGTATTACGGATATATAATTCACCCTTATGTTGAATGACTGTTGTTCATGATATATTTGTAATATCATTACAAATTCCTCCAGCTCAGATGGTGTAGAGGGATGTTGCTGTCATTATTCTGCAAAGGGTCCTGGTTTCCAGAGTTGGAAGTGATTACTTTTTTCATTAATGTTAAATGACCAAAATGACTGATATGTTTGTAAAAGTATTACAGCTTTCCACAGCTCAGATGGTGTAGTGGTACATTGCTGTGATTGTAGTGCACAGCAGCTTGGGTTTGAGACTTAGCAGTGCTGTTTATTTTGTTTTCGGGCAGAACAAGGGCTGATGGAGCTAGAGTGATTAAGGCACCTTTCTGCAGTTGTAAGCGGGTTTGTGTGGTTTTATATGGAGCTAGGCATTGCTAACAGACATTTAAGCCCTGTTAGCTTTGCTTAGGTCCGCTTACTCCCGCTTACACTCACACTCATTTTCTTTAAAGAAAAGAAAAAAGGGTGATAGAAAAGTGGTGAAATGGGGGCAAGCAGAGGGTAAAGCATTATGAAAAGCAGCTAGGGATGTGCAGGATGGGTACAGAAAAGGACCATAGCTCTATATTTCTTCGGCAGCTACAGCTGTGAATAACGTGTAGAATTTGTAATTTACAGCCTCACACCCCACAGGGAGTGGTGCTGGTAACAGACATTTGCGGAATAATCTGTGGCTTGATTGATTAGTTTCACTGTAGATGGGGGAAAAATGTAGAGCTATGTATGGGGCAATTTTTTGGGGGGACAGATGCCCCTTTTTTAAGGTGAGAGTGGGATGTTGGGGAAGGGCTGTAGGTATGTTTGGGGAGGTAAGTTGGGTGGGATAGGTTGCATTCGCAGACAGACAACTCAGACAAGACAGCAGACAGTGGCGGTATATCACACATGAAGGGGTAAACACCTTTGATGGGTAGGGTGGTTGGGAATCAGAAGCCCATGAGCCCCCAAATGGATACAGTGGGACTGAGGTCCCCACCCATGGGCAGTCACTACTGCTCCTTCACGGTCCTGAAGGTGGCTGTGCTGGGCCTGGACAGGAGGGGCGGCCTGCCCCTCGAGGTGTGCTAAGTGGCCCTCAATCTGACGCAGCTGCCCACCCAGCTCTGCTCGGATGGCACTGTGCACCAAACCCTGGAACTGACTGTGGGTGACAAGCTCTTGTCCACACCCACTCCCAGGGGGACAGACCCTGTCACATGAGGCAGTTCCACCCAAAGGTGGTGCAGAACCAGTGGACAAGGAAGTCCCAGGTTGGGTCCCAGATGTCCTGGGGGCCTGGTCCAGTGCCACAGCCAGATGAGGTGGGACAGGCAGATCTTCTGGGATCTGCCTTCCCAAATGTGCTATGGTGTTGAGGTTTTAAAAAATATGTTGGTTAGTCATTAACAACACATTTCAGGATTAGTTATAAAAACATGCATGGGTGTTCCAATTAAACCCATAAAACAGATTTGAAACAGTTGTATAGCAAAACAAGCACATGGATAAATGGAACAACAGTATGCATTTTAACAGCATGACAGTAACATTGACGGTGACAGGCCGCCAACAATGGTATTTGAACAAGGTATGTTAACATGCAACCAATCAAATATATGAACAATAATAGAACACAAGTCCCAACATTAGGTTTGGAGAAAAACATACCCGTAGTATATGAATTATGGTGTTGATCCAGATGAGGGGTGGGGGAGAGACAAAAAGTCCATTAACAACTGTTTATGCATCTATTTTCCACAGCAGTACTGCTCAATACTTTATGGGTTTGCCCTCAATTTACATCTACCTATGGCCCATAGATTTTGTAGCACAAACATACCTATTAAACTGTCAGCCTGGAATGGTATGGAACAAACCATGACAACTCTGGGTACAGAACTACAGGAGACTCATACATGTCAGGATTACATATCTGGCACAGGCGGGGTACCCTGAACTGTCATGTGAGTGTGCTACTGGCATACTTCCAATGGTTTCCTATCTGTGTCCAGGGTTATTGGCAGCAATGACCACTAGCTGTGACAGTGTGACACTTGAGAGACATGTATTGGGAAGAGTGCATGTTGTTATGTACCTATCCTGCTGTAATTTGCTGTGGTGGGACAGTTGAACAGTTCTACACAGTTTATTAGTATACCATTCATGCAGCTACTACCAACATTTCATTACCTGTAAAACCTGTGGAGAAAATATCTGTTAACACTACCTGACTGTTTTTACATTTAATCCTTATTCTTTGTGTGTAGAAATACACACATCTTAGTACCACTCTCTGGATTCAAACCATTTCTGTGTGTGCAAAATTAACAACTAAGCTATTTCGCATCACACTGAGCTACTAGGGAACTGCTGTGTCTTGTTTCACTGCTTTCTGTCTAATAGTGTCTTAGTCAGCCTGAACTTGTAATCCTGTGATGCATGCATGACAGATAGTTATTGTACTGTGCATTAATCCTTTGGATTACTACAGTCTGGAAAGCAAAGGTTAACACAAGGCAATGCTGGATGGAACACATTTTGAAACTTTACACATGACTATTGAGGGTTCAGAACTTAGTGCAGTATATATTTCACATTTCAGTTATATCTTGTTTTACAGCTCCACCATCTACAGTTTTTCTTAACAGATGGTTCACAGAACAACCTCAGTTAATGTATGCTGTCACAGCCATATTTGCTGCGAAGAACCTGTATACCTTCTGTATGTCTACAACAACATACCAGAATAAACATGACAGTTTTTGTAGGGATCTTTATTGCACATCAATATTAATCGGTCAAACTTTTTTATTTATTCAGTTCACACAGTAACAGTATACTTAATAGCAATAAGCAATGTACTCCTTCTTAGCTATTTGAACAATATACTGCAAAATATATTTGTACTCACTAGCCTGTCAGTGCAGCCTGAGCAGTCTGTCACCATGGGCTTCACAGCCCTCTCTGCTGCGGCTGTGGGGGAGACAAACAAACATTACGCATACCTGTCTATCACATTCTCAGGCTAGTATTTGCTGCAAACTACTTGATAGTGATACTTACTCACTACTGGAGCATTCCGTGCCCATGCATCTTGGATCCACTGGGCCAAGAGTACCCCCTTCCTCTGCTGTAGGTCAGCATAGTGGTTCTGTACCTGCTCACAAGTCTGGGGGATGCCAGTAGCATTGGTGAGATCATGTGCAAGACAGTCCCAGGCCTCCACTTTGTATTATGAGCCCTGGTACTGGCCCTGCAGCAGTCTCTCCTCATGGTTCTCTACAGGGAGTGATCCTGGACTCCTGAATGCTCCAGCGCTGCACCTGAAAGTGAGCTTCTTCACCTACACCAACCATAGTACCTCCACAGATGAACTATAACAGATTCTGGCTGTATTCCCACCTGCACCATTTAAATAGGGTGATATTCCTGCCCTTTGCTGTCATTGGACCATTCTGAACATGTTAAGCTCTGCTAAGCAGTGTGCAAATCTGCTAGGCTAAGTTGAACAGTACTTAAAGGGGTAATTGCTGAGCACTGCTTAACCAGTGGACAAATATGCTTAGCTGAGCTACCTGCTGCTTATCATTCATGTCTAAGCAATGCTTAAACCTAGTAAGCATAGCTGAGCATTGCTAACCATTGCTCACTTTTCATTTTTAGAAAATATCAGAATAATGTCTTCATGTAGTCAGTGTATATGATTTACTTTACATGACATCCCTTTATGTGCTTCCATTACATTAACAAGGGGTGTGACTATACTGTATGTGACACTTGTGTATACATGGGTGGTGTCACATGTTATATGCACTCACACTTCCATTTTACACCAGCTACACTACATTGGTTGACAAAAAACAGTTACTACATAATTTAAGTTGAAAAAATATTTTAACACTGCTTTCCCATATAAAAAAACATGCCTGTCGTGGAACTCAAACCATGAATGCTTGCATATAAAGCCAGGACTCTAACCATTACACTATCTCAGCTTGGGGATTTCAGCTATATATTTTTATTTATCTCCTATGGGATGTTTTAGCAATGCTAAGTGGAGGGCCATAACGTGCACACCCGCTCAGCTATGCTTAAACATTCCTTAGTATGGAAAAATAATTATATTGATATTATATTATTATATTACATGGTGAGTATTGTGGTTTTCTGACAAGTCATTGAGGACTTGCACCAGGAAATAATGGCATACATTTGACTTTCAGACTTCTATCCTTATGTATTGCATGCTAATGCTTAACCTGTTTTCTATCAACTTTCTAAGTATGTAAGAGCAATATTTATGAGATGCTCCTGTTTTTAGGGCTTTGTCCTCCCATTATTTGTGCCTTTGTCCACATGGACTGCAGTCAGGGAATAATGGCATATAGTTTACTTTCAGACTTTTTCAGAAATTCCTTTTCATGCATAACCTGTTTTCTATCAACTTTCTAAGTTTGTAGGAGCAATATTTATGATGTGTCCCTATTTTTATGGATTTGTCCCCCCATTATTTGTGCCTTTGTTCACATTTCCTGCTTTAACAGGTTGTGAGGTGTCATACAGCACTTTTACAATGCAGGGGGTGTGTGATAGAACCTGTCACACACACCCTGCATTTCCTTGATCATCTGCTGGCTATGTCAGTGTATGTGGACACTAACATTTTATTAGTTGTCAGTGTCCGCGGATAGTGACTGCAGTTGCAAAGTGCCGTATGGCACTTTTACAATGCAGTGTGTGTCTGACAAAACTGGGATATTTTGCAATTTGATCAGAGTGTTGCTCAAAAAGTGGTTAAGTCACCATTAATTGTATATAGAAGATATAGATTATTTAGAAATATATTGGAAATGAGTGGTCACAAGGGTGAAACTTATAATAATAGGCCTTTAGATAATTTTAAGTGTGGGATGGGTATGTGCTGCAGCAACATATTGGAGACAAGGGACAAGTTCATTTTGAATGAAAGATACATTTATTTAACTGGGCCATTTAATTGTTGTAGTAAACATGTTGTTTATTTGGCCAAGTGTCAGAATTGTCCTACATTTTATGTAGGTAAAACGTATAGATGTTTTAAAGATAGAATTAATGAACACTTGCTTGATATTAGGAACAAGAAAATGACTAATGCCCTAAGTAGACATAATCAGGAACATATGGATCATGCTTTTAAGTTTTTAAGTTTCTGGTTTAACAGCAACTAGTGAAGGTTCTCATAGGTTCATAGGTAGGTACTAGGCTATTGGCCCTAGGGCCTATATAAGGCTAGCCAAACGGTACCCTGGCTTTTGCCACCCAAGAAAATTATTTTCCTGTGCCCCTGTCAAGCAGAGCCACAGAAGTGATCCCCGGGGTGAATTTCCTATCTTCCATCCAATCATCAAGAGTGCTAATGAGGAGCTTTGTTTGATATAGATAGGTAGTTTGTTCCAGAGTATGGGAAGTCTCTGAGACAAGAATCTATCCCTCCAGCATGTTCTGTTTATTGTGTTGACAAGGTTTAGGTCCCTAGAGCGTGTAGCTCGGAGGGATTGGGATTTCTTTACATGGAGCATGTCCAACAGCTCTGGGTTTGACATAGCTTTGTATGTTAGGCAGAGATCGCCTCTGAGTAGGCGATATGCGACAGAGTAAAGCTGGAGTTTTTTTAAACGATCTGCGCAGGGCATCTGTTTGAGGCTGGTAATCCTCTTTGTGAGGTATTTCTGTGGTCTTTCCAGTTGTTGCAGATGTCTTGTGAGGTACATACCAAAAGGGGCATTGTACTCTATAATGGTTCTAATGAGTGATGAGTAGAGGGGAACAATGACCTCTTTTTTCCTAGATGAGAAACCTTTTGTGATGAGGTGTGCCATGTAGAAGGATTTCCTGACTACTGTGGCGATATGATTATCAAAGGAGATGTTTGGATGTATATCTGGATATATATGAACTTAAATGGCAGTTATGGTTGAATGCAACCCAATATCCGGGTATTAATGAAAATGTTTTGTTTTTCCTGTGTGTTAAAATTAAAAAAACATTTTAGGGTGAATGTATCATTTTTATCCATTTTTCTAACTTTTATTTTTCTAACTTTTATTGTTTGAGAATAATGGTGTAGTATGTAATTAAAGTTTTTAATAGTAAATTTTAATAGATTTGATTGAATAATTATTGTAATTAATGTGATGCTGAGTTTGATATATAAAAGGGCTGGGTTTTGTAACAATTTGTTCTGAAGAAGTCCCTTACTGAGGGAAAAAAGCGCTTAACCTTGATTTATTACAATAAATTCATTATGGATCTTTCTGGCTGCTGCGTTGGTTCACCTTGCAGTCTGCTGCTCAATAGTTTTGTTCTTGTGGTTACTTAGTCCTTTATACACCTAGCCATGCAATCCATCCCAGTTGTGTCCCTATGTATCATGGGCAATTATTAGGAGGGGGTTATGTTAGTTAGGAAGTATCTACACATTATGTGTGTGTGTGGGGGGTATATTAGTTTGGGCATAACTCTCTGCCTCTGTCAAAGACATGGAGGCCAGACCCAGGGTGAATTTCTAATTTCCTGTCTATTGGTCAAGGTTAAATATGGGTCTATATCAGCTTATCGAAAGTTGATAAGAGCAAAAGCTCTTTGATCGAACCCTAAACATCGAATAACCAAAATAGTGAAGACACGGAACAGCGATTTTTTTCTCCAGGGAAATAAATTGCTGGGTCGTTTTCGGACGCTTGCCATTTCCTCCACTGTGGTGCGATCTCAGAGTTGGTATATTTAAGTAGGGGTGTGTGGGGGCAAAGCTCCCCACATCGGGGGGGGGTGTGGGGGCAAAGGCCCCCACTTTATGTTGTGTTTTCATTTGTTGTTGTTTTTTTTTTTTTTTGCGGAGCAGCAATTTTTTTTCCCTGGGAAAAAAAATCGCTGTTCCGTGTCTTTGCTATTTTGGTTGTTTGATCTTTAGGGTTTGATCATAGTGTTCACTCTTATCAGCTTTTGATAAGCTGATATAGACCCATTAAATAATGCTAGGGATAGACTCTGCTTCCTATGGATGGGGACCCTGCTGCAGAGCATGGTGATCCTCTGAGACAAATATCTGACTAACCAGCATGTCTTATTTATGTCACAAGCAAAATTTAAATCCTTGGAGCTACTGGTTCTGATGCTGTTCATTTTGAGATTGTGCAAAAGGTCCATCAGATCTGGATCTGAGGATGCCTTGTATGCCAGGCATAGATCACATGTCAGCAGCCTGTAGGAGACAGAGTATAGAGACAGGGCTTTAAGATGATCAGTATAGGACAATGTGTTTATACCCTGGATTCTCCTGTTAAGGAATGTTTGTGGGCATTCCAGCTGTTGGATATATCTGGTCAGATACTTGCCAAAGGGGACATTATACTAAATGATATGTCTGGTCAGGTAAATGCCGAAGGGGACATTATACTCAATGATGGGTCTGATAAGAGCCAAATAAAGTGGCACTATGACTTCCTTGGGCCTGGATGCTATGCCCTTACTTACAAATTGTGTGACATAGCATGACTTTTTTACTAACTGGGCCACATGCTTGTCAAAGGCTAGATTACTGTTTACATATATTCCTGTATCCTACACTACCAGGTCAACTCTTAGGGGTGTCTTATCGATAGAATAATTAGCCTGGGTGGCAGTTTTCCCAAATGGCACTATAATGCATTTCTTGACAATGAGTTTTAATGTGTGACTTTGGTACTGGTCATTTGTCTGTGTTAGACACACTTTTAAGATTTTGGTGTTATGGGGGGAATCTGTGATAGCTACCAACTTGCAGTCATCTGCCAACTTGGTCAGCCAAAAGCCCTTGAAACTATTTATTTATTTTATTTTACATTTGTTTACTGGGAAATGTTTGACTGGGCAGGGTTGCTCGTTTTCATCAGAGGCCCGGGGAGAAAAGCTCCACACAGTATTAGAATAAAGAATGTGTAAAATAATAACATTAGCACTAGGACACAATAATATTTGATGTATCAGGTAACATTATCACGACATATTTATAGCTACACAAAGTTATGCATACAGTAAAAGGTATCATAGAGTGAGGTCTCTGCATACAGTGTATATATAATACATACAACAGTAATCACACACAGTATAACATAAGGGTATGCAGAAGAAATTGTGCTAATATTCATTCTGTCTGATAATTTGAGGGTTGTAGTTCTATATGAGATAGCTTTGAGATGAAGGAAAGGAGGTTGCGGTAGGAATATTGGTAGGATTTACCCAGGGCTAGAGCAGGAACATATTCATGAGTTGGTTAAGTAGGACTTAAGAAGGTTCTAAAAGTTGTGTATGTTATCCAGTGTTCAGAGATCTAGAGGAAGTGACTTCCATGTTTTAGTGACAACACTAGCGTAGAGGGAGTCCCCAAAGTTATATTTACTTTTAGAAATTTCAACCAGTGCTTGGTTGGTACTTCTTAGCGAGCGGTTGGTGGTATAGTGGTGTAGTAATCCTTGTAGGGCTGGGTTTTTTTGGGGGGGGGTTGGTAGAGGATTTAGTGAGCTATTATAAGCTGGTTAAAGGTTAATAGGATTGGAAATTCTAGCCAGGATTGTTGTTTGAGGGATTGACAGTGGTGGGATCTGTAGGGTGAGCTGGTGGCGAATTTTGCTATTTTGTTGTAGCAGATAGTTTGTTTAGGTCACCTTTGTTTAGGTTGGTTAGAACTGGGGAGGCATAGAGTAGTGTGGAGAAGAGGTAGGTTCTTGCAATGGTGACTATACTATTGGAGGTTAGGTAATTTTTGCATCTATAGAGGGTGTCTAGTTTTTTGTGAACATTTGTGACTGTTACAGTTACATGTTTGTCAAATTTCATATTGTGATCTATAAGTAGTCCTTGTGGTTTAGTTTGTGTAACTGGTGTGATAAGGGTGTTGTTGGATGATGTTATTTTAAATAATGGAATTGGGTCAGTAGCTTTAGAGGGGTGGAATAACATTAGTTGGGTTTTTTGAGGGGTTGAGTATTAGTTGAGAGTCAGTTAGCCAGTTATCTATTACTGTAAAGGATTCTTGGGTGATTTGTTGTAATTGTTGGAGTGATGGGACAGAGCAGACTAGAGTAGAATCATCAGCATATTGGACCAGATTAGCATGGTGGGTGGCTTTGTGTGGGTTATTAGTGAATATGTTGAAGAGAAGGGGTCCAAAGATGGATTCCCATGGAGCACCTAAGTTTACAGGGAGGAGGGGGATAGGGAATTTTTACATTTAACAGCTTGTTAGTGGTTTGAGAGATAATCTTTAAACCATGATAGTGGGGAGTTTTGTAGATTGAATTCAGTGAGTGCAGTTAGTAATTTTGAATGAGAGACCATATTCAAAGCTTTGGAGAGGTCCAGGAAGACAGTAGAGACAAGGTTGCCTTTGTTCTGTTGTTGATTTACAGTATTTGTGAAACTGATAAGGGCAGTAGTGGTACTATGGTTAGGGCAGAAACAGTGTTGAGTGTCTGCCAGGAGATTGTTAGTAAGTAAATAGTTTAGAAATTGGAAATGTATGCATCTCTCAAGGAATTTTGATAGGGGGGATAGTATGGTAATTGGACGATAGTTTGATAATTCAGTTGAATCGCCACCTTTGTGTATTGGTATTATGTGAGAGATTTTCCAGAGGGTTGGGATATGCTGGCCTGAGACTGACCTGTTCATTAATATGGAGACAGGGTATCACTGACCTGTTCATTAATATGGAGACGGAGTGATGAGGTATGAGATGGCTTTGGTTGCTGGTCAGAGAATGACCTGTTCATTACTATGGAGACAGGGTATGACCTGTTCATTAATATGGAGACGGAGTATGAGATGGCTTTGGCTGCTGGTCAGAGACTGACCTGCTCATTAATATGGAGACACAGGGGTATGAGATGGCTTTAGCTGCTGGTCAGAGACTGAACAGTTCATTAATATGGAGACACAGGGGTATGAGATGGCTTTGGCTGCTGGTCAGAGACTGACCTGTTCATTAATACGGAGACGGGGTATAAGATGGCTTTGGCTACTGGTCAGAGTATGACCTGTTCATTACTATGGAGACGGGGTATGAGATGGCTTTGGCTGCTGGTCAGAGACTGACCTGTTCATTAATATGGAGACAGGGTATGAGATGGCTTTGGCTGCTGAACAGAGACTGACTTGTTCATTAATATGGAGACACAGGGGTATGAGATGGCTTTGGCTGCTGGTCAGAGACTGACCTGTTCATTAATATGGAGACGGGGTGTGAGATGTCTTTGGCTGCTGGTCAGAGACTGAACTGTTCATTACTATGTAGACACAAGGGTATGAGATGGCTTTGGCTGCTGGTCAGAGACTGACTTGTTCATTAATATGGAGACACAGGGGTATGAGATGGCTTTGGCTGCTGGTTAGAGACTGACCTGTTCATCATTATGGAGACACAGGGGTATGAGGTGGCTTTGGCTGCTGGTCAGAGACTGGCCTGTTCATTAATATGGAGACGGGGTATGAGTTGGCTTTGGCTGCTAGTCAGAGACTGACCTGTTCATTAATATGGAGACACAGTGGTATGAGATAGCTTTGGTTGCTAGCAAGAGACTGACCTGTTCATTAATATGGAGACACAGGGGTATGAGATGGCTTTGGCTGCTGGTCAGAGACTGGCCTGTTCATTAATATGGAGACAGGGTATGAGATGGCTTTGGCTGCTGGTCAGAGACTGACCCGTTCATTAGTATGGAGACACAAGGGTATGAGATGGCTTTGGCTGCTGGTCAGAGACTGACCTGTTCATTAACATGGAGACACAGGGGTATGAGATGGCTTTGGCTGCTGGTTAGAGACTGACCTGTTCATCATTATGGAGACACAGGGGTATGAGATGGCTTTGGCTGCTGGTCAGAGACTGGCCTGTTCATTAATATGAAGACGGGATATGAGATGGCTTTGGCTGCTGGTCATAGACTGATCTGTTAACATGGAGAAGTGGTATGAGATGGCTTTGGCTGCTGGTCAGAGACTGATCTGTTCATTAATACAGAGTCAGGGTGAGATGACTTTGGCTGCTGGTCAGAGACTGACCTGTTCATTACTATGGAGACACAGGGGTATGAGATGGCTTTTGCTGCTTGTCAGAGGTTGACCTGTTCATTACTATGGAGACACAGGGGAATGAGATGGCTTTGGCTGCTGGTCAGAGACTGACCTGTTCATTAATATGGAGACACATGGGTATGAGATGACTTTGGCTGCTGGTCAGAGACTGACCTGTTCATTAATATGGAGACAGGGTATGAGATGGCTTTGGCTGCTGGTCAGAGACTGACCTGTTCATTAGTATGGAGACACAAGGGTATGAGATGGCTTTGGCTGCTGGTCAGAGACTGACCTGTTCATTACTATGGAGACACAGGGGTATGAGATGGCTTTTGCTGCTTGTCAGAGGTTGACCTGTTCATTACTATGGAGACACAGGGGAATGAGATGGCTTTGGCTGCTGGTCAGAGACTGACCTGTTCATTAATATGGAGACACAGGAGTATGAGATGACTTTGGCTGCTGGTCAGAGACTGACCTGTTCATTAATATGGAGACAGGGTATGAGATGGCTTTGGCTGCTGGTCAGTGACTGACCTGTTCATTAGTATGGAGACACAAGGGTATGAGATGGCTTTGGCTGCTGGTCAGAGACTGACCTGTTCATTAACATGGAGACACAGGGGTATGAGATGGCTTTGGCTGCTGGTCAGAGACTGACTTCTTCATTAATATGGAGACACAGGGGTATGAGATAGCTTTGGCTGCTGGTTAGAGACTGACCTGTTCATCATTATGGAGACACAGGGGTATGAGATGGCTTTGGCTGCTGGTCAGAGACTGGCCTGTTCATTAATATGGAGACGGGGTATGAGATGGCTTTGGCTGCTGGTCAGAGACTGATCTGTTAACATGGAGAAGTGGTATGAGATGGCTTTGGCTGCTGGTCAGAGACTGATCTGTTCATTAATACAGAGTCGGGGTATGAGATGACTTTGGCTGCTGGTCAGAGACTGACCTGTTCATTACTATGGAGACACAGGGGTATGAGATGGCTTTTGCTGCTTGTCAGAGACTGACCTGTTCATTACTATGGAGACACAGGGGAATGAGATGGCTTTGGCTGCTGGACAGAGACTGACCTGTTCATTAATATGGAGACACAGAGGTATGAGATGGTTTTGGCTGCTGGTCAGAGACTGACCTGTTCATTAATACGGAGACAAGGGTATGAGATGGCTTTGGCTGCTGGTCAGAGACTGATCTGTTCATTACTATGGAGACACAGGGGTATGAGATGGCTATGGTTGCTGGTCAGAGACTGACCTGTTCATTAATACGGAGACACAGGGGTATGAGATGGCTTTGGCAGCTGTTCAGAGAATGACCTGTTCATTACTATGGAGACGGGGTATGAGATGGCTTTGGCTGCTGGTCAGAGACTGTCCTGTTCATTAATATGGAGACGAGGTATGAGTTGGCTGTGGCTGCTGGTCAGAGACTGACCTGTTAATTAATATGGAGACGGGGTATGAGATGGCTTTGGCTATGATTTTGAGGTATTTCCCTGGGAGTTTGTCAGCTGCAAGGGTAGTGGGTTTTAGTTTTGCCAGATATTTATATATTATGTTAGCTGGAACTGGTTGAAGGGAGAAACAGTTTTGGTCGATTGTTGAAGCATAGAGGTTTGCTTGAGTTGTGGGAGAGTTATTTTTAATCGGATTTTTTATGGAGTTGGTAAAGTATTCGTTAAATTGAGTTGCAATGTTGCTAGTGGAATTTTCATTATTGGGGGGGGGGGGTGAGGTACTGGTTTTCCCTGGTTAAAGTATTTTATTGATGGCTGACCAGAATTTTTGAGGGTTTGTTTTATGTTTTTCCTAGCTATCAGAGTAGTGAGTTTTCTTGTCAATTCTTATTTGTTTTTTTGGACTTGTTTCTTAGTTTGAGGTACTTGTGTCTATTTTGACTAATTTTGTTTTGACACCAAGCTTCCCATGCCTTGTCTCTCTGTTTTAGGAGTAGTCAGGTATTTTTGGTAAGGCAGGGGGCATAGTTGGATTTTGTTCTTATTGTTCTAGTTAGAGCAAGCTGGTTGAGTATGTTTAGAAAAGTAGAGTTGAAGTAGTCAACGCCTTTGTCAAGGGGGAGGTTTAAGAGGGATGTCCAGTTACAATGATATAGAGTGGTTATGAGGTTCTGGGAATTCAAGTTCTTTGTATACCGTATTTGTTGTAGGGAGGGGGTTTTTAGGGTTTAATTTGCTGCCTTAGGATGATTGTAGGTTGGTGGTCGCTAAGACTGTCAGGTAGCGTCTCAGATTTATAGGATAGGGAAGGCTGATTGGTAAGGATTCAGTCTAAAATGAACTCTTTCTTGGAGGGATTATCTAGCCTGGTAGAGGTATGGATTAGTTGAGTGAAGCCGTGAAGGTTTATATGAGAAGTGGGGAGGTGCATGTGGTCCAGTCGATGTTAAAGTCGCCTAATATGAGTGTTTCTTGGGGAAAGGCTTGGAATGACCAGTGGAAGATAGCTTCTAGTGTGTCAATGTTGTTACCAGGGGGATAAAGGCACCAATTATATTCAGTTGTTTCTGATACTTTGTTGAGTAGGTTTTCTGCATTATTAAATGTAGGAGGATTTTTGTTGATAATATCAATAGTACAGTTGCTTTTATATAGTATGGCAAATCCACCACCTCTTTTGGATATTCTGTTTTTACTAAGTAGATTATAGTCCTGGGTAACTAACTGATTGTTATTGATATGTGGCTTGAGCCAGGTCTCTATGAGGAGAACTATGTCAGGTGAGTATAGGGACAGGGTGGTATGTAGTTCCCCTATTTTGTTGAGAATGCTAATGTTTCTTATGTTGATATTAAGAATTAGCAGGTCTGTTATATTCCTCTGGGAGTTTGTAATGGATGTTGTTTGGAATTGTACTTAAATTTATTGCAGGGCTGGGGTTTGGGTGGATGTCACTGCTGATTAACAGTTGTGATACAGTAAGAACAAGGGATTGTAAGTATTTAGTCATGCATAGGTGGAATTGTAAGGAGAAATGGCTTTTAGCCTTTACCTCTGAGAAGTAGATGCCAAATTGGAGAGGTCCTAACATGGACCAGTCTCTTAGTGGAGGTTGTATCACCAGTATATTTATAATGTTCATTCCAAGTCAGTGTATCAAGTGTAATTAGTCAGTGCTATATTTTACCTGGATACCCAGTCAACATTGCATATTTTTAATTATTTGATAGAGTTTCATGTGCTTCCTGTATAGTATAACATCATTATGTTATCAATTTGAATGGGAAAACTTTTACATGTCTGTATGGTTGCCAGTTGGACAAGAGTAGTCAGAGCTACCACAGCATGCACGGAGGGAGAGGGTCACAATTCCACAGCTATAGGGTAAAGCTTGAGCACACAAAACAAAACAAAATAATTCACATATTTATCCTTCTCTAATGTCACTGTAGTTATTGTCTTAGTAGAAAAAAACTATGCATACCCATTGACAGAAGACAGAGTCATTGAGTGTAATTTCACTGAGTTCATCAGACCATATAGCAGTCTATCAGACTGAAGCAGATCTGCAATATCATTTTGTGGGAATGCGATACCCTTCCACCTTCCATGTAGAGGGAAACTCGCTGCACTGCTGTCTTAATTATTACAAGACTAAATGACCAAATCTTAAGGAAAAGAACAATTTTTCTGATATGACAAGTTTAGTTTTTGGCAGTTTTGTACGATGAATAATTCAACGTTATCACACCCATCTGCAACAGAAACTATCAATACTAAGTAGCCCATTTATTTCCTACTGACAGTGCTCAGACTGCCAGAGAATACTGCTGTAGTAAGCACTCAGAAAAGAGCCCATTCAGAGAAAAGGGCAATGGACTATACCTCTCAACAACCTAGAGCAAGAAAACTGGACAAACACATAAATATATGGGGGCATAGGCCTAAAATAGGGACAATTTTTAAATATTGCTCTTACAAACTTAGAAAGTTGATAGAATTTTGTATTAGCATACATTTTCTGAAGGGCACAAAGTCTGAAACTCAAACATCTGCCATTATTTTCTGACTTCAGTGTTCAATGATTTGCCAGTGATTTGACAGAAAACCACAATTTTATGAAAAATGGACCAAAAATATGAGGCAAAAATCTGTGAAAATCTGTACAGTTGAGAGGTACATAATGGACTAATGGGTGGAGTGCATAAGAAGTCTACTATACTATGAAAGGATTTGGGGAGGGTCTGTTTTCTGAATATTAAATAGATAAAAGATTGCATGAAGCAAATAGGAAGCATGATGGTATGCATTATTAAAGACCCGTGAATCAATGTGCTCTTCTCCTTGACCTGTGTGCTCAGCAGAGCCTCTACTCTGCTGGGAATTGATATTTTTCTGATCCTTGCATCAATCTACCTAGTATTAGACACTAAACCTATCATCAATGAACTTACTAAACAGATGTAAGTGATTTTGTATTCTTTTGAACTATATACCTCTTCCATGTTTTTCATTTTGTATGGGAGTATCAGTGGTACTAGTCTCCATCATGCAGCAGTTATAGATTTTTTTATTTGCCTATTACCCCTTTTGTGATCCTTGGTGTCATACAGGGAACTGCATGCACTTATTTCTGCCTAAGGACATCTTACACTTCTACAAATGCACAATCTACCATAAATCTCACTCTCGCTGAGCTTTAGTAATAGTAATACTAGAGTTCCTGCTGTGCCTAATTTGAGTGAGATACATCATGGACCCCCCACCGGAAGGCAGGTCGCCCGCACCTTAGTATTCTTCCTGTGTCTGGTCAACCCTGCCACAACTGCATCACAACTTCGGCCTCAGGTGCCTGGTGTTTAGGCATGTGTTCTGCCCTTGAGTCAGTTAGGCAGTCTCTTTCTGATGCTTATAAATGAACTAGATTATATAAAGAACTGGTCAACATACTTAAAACTAAGGTAACCCACTAATGGCTTGTCACGGCTTTGATTCCTCTACTAGAATTTGCCTCACAGCTCACCTACCTTATCTCTCATTCACAAGTTTAGCTTTCATCTTTCCATTTAAGAAGGTATTGAAGGTTTTCCCTGGGAGTCACATTACTGTGCCATAAGGCAGAGCGCTGTTCCTGCTTTCACTGTAGGCTCACTAATGAAAATGCTAGCATGGTTTCTATAAGCACTTGTAGTTTTATTGGAAGCCCAGTGGCAGTTGAGTATGCATGTGCTTCAATAAAGCTGCTTTGTTACTTTAAGTCCCTTTATCTAGGGTACAGCAATGTGTAAGCTGATTATACTTAACAAGGAATGTAATAGATCCAACTACCACCCCCCCCCCCCAATTTCATTCAGCAATGTTACTTTTTTGTTTTTCGATTTGGCAGTGTGGGCAAAAAGAAACTGTCTGTAACAGCATAATTTGTGGTTTTGCAATATTTAATTAATTATTATGTTTACATAGCTACCCTCTTGACCAATAGTGATCCAAGAATGACACATATATTTGTTTGTTAGGGTTTTACTCTTGTGAGATCATAATTAGGGTAGTTGAACGATGCTGTCCAATAGATAACAGCACTCTGCATGGATAATACTGCATTATAAGACAAGAGTTGTTTGGAAGCCAGTATACATGCTTGAACTGGCAGCTGCTGATTTATTCTTCATGACAGGACCTGTCATGGAAAGTACCAAGAGAACTGGAGAGAGGAAGAAAATATTTTGAATTAATAGCATATATTTTGTTTGTTTCTTTCTTTGTTCAGCAGAATGGTGAACTTATTTGGGGATTAGAAAAAGAGTTGTTTGTAGGTTGGACCAGAGCCTCCAACTTCAAGGGTAAGCCATGTGTATCCCTTGACTTAACATGATCGCTATAAGGTCAATAGGTTTTGTGATGTGAAACAGCTTTTTATGGGCATTCTGAGAACTATTTGCTAGTTAATAATGTTTGTTCTGTGAGAGTTTTAAAGATTAATATCAAAATATTTTTCTCTCTAGATGGTTTAAGAAATCATTTATCACAATTTTTGCAGACTAACAGAGCATATTCTGCATACGGTGACCCCCTTCCTTATTTTGGCAGAATGTTTATTATGATGACAATCCTAACCAGGGTTGTGGTCAGAAATTTACATTTTATACTAGAACCTATACAACAGATGCTAGTTTAGACAGTTCCAAACACTCTGTGTTCTTTGATCCATAAAATTTCTGAGAGATGCTCAGAAAAAATGTAGTCATTGGATTTTACTGATTTTTGCCTAACTATACCTTTGATCATAACATATTTATGTAAATTATATGCATTTTTGTACAAATACTGCCTCAATGGTTCATAGGTTCATAGGTAGTTACTAGAAAAGAAGCAAAGTTCCTCTCTGGAGCAAGCAATGTGATGCACTATCCTCCTTTAAGAAAGAATTAGAAAACTGGATGGGATCATACATTCACCCAAGTATGACGGGCCTGTGCCTACTTGAAAAAAAAGGTAAAGTCTAACAGTTGGTACTGGCAAGATGTAAATGGACATGCAGTCTAGTTACCTTGTACTTTCTATGATTCTATGCATGTGGTCCATGACACATGAGGAGCCTTATCCCATTTCCCAGTTACCTTAGGGCATGTCTGGTTAAGTGACTTTATCAGAGTTACACAGCAGGTCAATGGAAGATGTGGGAATCAAACCCTAAAGACAGAAAGCAGCACATTAACAGTTCATAGTATTATTCCTCTGCATTAACTGCCAGAAAATGTCTGTTGCATTGCTTTTCAGTCTCTAATGAAGTGATCCTTCTAAAAACAGAAGTACTTCAGCCTCTCCGGAAAAAAAAACAAAAAAAAAAAAAAAAAAAAAACAAAAACAAAAGAAAAATAGAAAAATGGAAACACATGCATAAGCATGCAGTCTTTCTTTTGATTTATCTCTTTCTGGAAATAAATAAAATTTGCCTTACTATAATATTGATCTGCAATCATATTTATGTATCTGTTGACAGCTATCCTTCTGTGTTTAGCTTGACCCCATTAAAAACACAAACTAGTTTGTACTCTTATTATACAACATTTGCAGACTGAAATCCTAGCAATTGTATGAACAACAAACTTGGTGATCTGCTGTACAAAGTCAGTATGTTCAAAATTCCTATTTTTATTACCCCCTGAGTATGAAATAATGCCTCTCTCTAAAAAAAAAATAAGTTGCAAAACTATATCTGACACCTGGAGTAGAAATGTACACACCAGACTTTTCCATGCTATTAAGAATTTGCACATGGGCACAATTTTCTATTATTCTGGACTCTCTGCAATGGACTTTGGGGACTGGCATGCTGAGTTATATGGCAGTAATATGGCTAACATTATCCCATCTGAAATACAAATAAGTCAAATGCTGTTGTCTCTCTTACAGTCTAGGTTGATTATTTTGCTGATACTTAAAAGACGTTGTTTAAGTCATATGACTGTGTAAGACAACTCTTGTTTGTAGAGTGTTGGACAGAAAGAGAGAGATGCCTGGCAGTAATAATAACACTAACAACTTAACTGATGGTGCTTTTCTTAATCTTGTCAAGATCTGTACTGTTTGATCAGTATCTCTATGGAGTCTATTTGGCATAGTACTCTGAATCAATAGATGTAAATCTGGAGGCAGAAGTTTGAGTCTTATACGACCTATTTACATACTCTTTGATGATAAAATTCCTTTCAGCCTATTTAATCAGCCCTCCCATGGTCACGTCTGTTGTAAAGCTTTGAGATTTGGGAACCCCAGGACAAAACTAAGCAGTGGCAGTCTGTGTCTCTCTTGTAAAGTGCTTAGTTAATATAAAAACTTTGTAATTCATAGTGTACATAGGCCTGCTGTGGAAATCACTTTGTCTCTAATTCATGTTTGTAAATTAGTCTTTATCTGTGTCATAGTACTGACTTCACACATTTCCGTAAGTATTTTGCACTATTTTTTATGCCAGTAAACTTAACCCAAGCTAAAAACTTCAGTCTATCTGCTCAGGGATGCAATAAATAAATAAATGCACTTTGTGAGAAAGATGATACACAATATTCTGTCCTTAGTATCTTAGCCTTTTGGGTATGTTGGCATTTAAATAGCTGATGAAAGTAATACTAGATCACTCCTATATATAAATGGAACTGTGTTCCATCTTTCATGATGCTTAGCATGGAAAAATAAAAGCAATCTAATTATCACATATGCTCCCTTCCAAACTCTGAAGGCATACTGTGTACTGCATAATTTCCATCATGTGACTGTATCATCATCTGACATGATGAAGATCACAGCATAGTTTTTGTAAAGTGATAGTCCTCTGATTTCAGTTAAAACCTTTAAAAGCTTAAACAATGTTACTCCAAATCTTTTGCAGAATATTAATTACACAGGAATTAAGAAATCTGGTTTTATAGGTTCTTAGCTTAGTACTAGGCTAACTGCCCTTGTGGGCCATTTTGAGCCTAGCTAATTATCCCATTTGAGAATCAAACCTGTCCCTTGTATTTGTAAGATAAACAGCTTAACCACTGTGCCAACCCCTCCCCCTGTAGGGGGGAGACACTATAGCTCAGTGTTTTAGGTAAGGGATATGGATGCTATTAATAATGAATGATGATCTACTATAGCTCTCAAACAAGCATTCAGGTAATATGTACTGCATTATTAGGTTTAACCATTACAGTGCTGCAAATAATAGGTTATATATGTTTTTACATACAAGATAAGGTAAGGTGTGCTGATTATGACCCACTCGCTGAAAACAGCCGAAAATGGTAAAATATTTCTCAATAATTATTTTATTGTTAAGCTTCAGAATGTTTTCTGTCAATTTTTAAAGATTTATTAAGCATTATATAATGTATTATTTAAAAATATGCATAGTATTTATGTCATCTAATCAAAATCTCCACCAAAAATCCACAGTACAGAAATAAAACAAGTGAAAGTATTATAAATGAAAGATAACATGAACAAATACCTCCACCATCCAACACAATAACACATAAAACAATCATGTACAAACATTAAACAATTACAAAGCACTTCTAAGATCTGAAAGCCAAGTCCCAGTGCTTGAAGAGATAAAAGCTTGTCACCTCCAGCAGCAATAAATGAACCAAACACCAAACTGAAGCATTAAATGTTTAAAAATACATCTGTAAAAATCCTGTCACGACTACAAGCTAGCAAAGTAATCCCTACAGGTGTTTTTTTTTCAGATAAACTTTTCACTTTATCCAAGAGTAGCTGAATAATATTAATTTTTCATGGGTAGTGAAATATGTAAAACTTTTGATTAAAAACAGTAAACTGTAATGATCTAGAATATAACAGCCAGATGAGTGCTTTTGCTGTACTAATGAAAATAAATGCCACTGACTGCAAAATAACAGAATGGGTATTTCTCACAGGGATGTATGCCCCCCACACTTTAATTGTGTATGTGGATTACATGTCACACAACTTTAGGGAAGTCATCAAATCTATAAATTGTTATGATTCCACTGTAGTACAGTTTTTTTTTGATAAAAGCAAAAATATTGCACTTTGCTATATATGTACTTCAATGAACCTAAACACACACACACACGCGCACACACACACACACACACACACACACACACACACACACACACACACACACACACACACACACATACATGCACATACACATACACACAGATGTGTTAAGCTGACAGGAAAAGCAACTCGGGTGTTAAATGGAAGCTGATTATTGCCTGTAGCTCAGAAATTTATGAATTTTAGGCAGAAAACATTTTCTGAAGCAAATGTTAGTTTGTTGCAATGTAGAAAGAGAGATGGGAAAATGAAGCATTTAGAGTCATATGTTCTAGGTTCAGAAATGCTAAGTGCACAATTATAATGTGTTGAATGAGATTTATAATCTACTGCTATGCAAATTCAACATACTGATCAGATGAACAGATACAGGACCATACAGAACCTTTTCTGGACTCTCTTAGAAAATCAAACTGTATTGAAATGCTTCCAAAATAGGACAGCATAAATGGTTC
>NC_056735.1:66595672-66640672 GCF_019279795.1 Protopterus annectens
ACTTGCTTGGCTACAAACATCTGCATTAGAAGCTGAAGTTAAGTGAAACTTGCAGTAGTGTATTTTAGTCTTCTGTTAAGTACAAACTTGCAGTACTGTATTTTCACTTTTTCTGTTTCCTAATTGTGTTTCATTGAACAGTGTGCTGTGTGTCTGTCTGCAGTTAGTTTTCCACCCACCCTCCCTGTTCCTGTGTTGGTATTAGTGCTAGTGGCTCTGGAATTGCCCGCCCCTCCTGTAAGTCTGTATTAGAACACTCCTCCTGGGTCTGTCTCATTTGCTCACTTAACCGAGTACAGTGAGATCATATTCTGAGTCTACTGTTCACTCTCCTTAATACTGAGAGAATATTTGAGAAGGCCAACCCACTTAAGTTCTTCCTTCCTCTCTCCTTGCACTTAAAATTGCACCTTATTCATCTGCTTTTTACTGTATTTGTGTTTCATCCTACTTTATTTTGCTTTTCTTAAAAGTACTCAATTTATTTATTCTGCTGAATTTATTACTGCTTGGTAGTAGCCTGATTAAATTGTAACTATTATTCTAAGTCTTTTGGTTTATGCTTGTGGGCTTCATACAGGCTGTTTTACATTAAGAAGGTTTGTGGTCTGCACTGTTGTGGCAGGACAGATAGCTTACATCCTTCTAAGCTGGGAATTGCTGATTGAAGGCCCAGTGTCTGCTATTCTAAAAGTGTATTAGTTCTGGCTTAAGCACTTGGGCTTCAGGCCAGTTATTCTACATTAAGAGGGTTTGTGGTCTGCACACTTGTGGGAGGAGAGGCTGGATTCTGACCTTCTGAGCTGGGAATCTCTGGTCACAGGCTTATTATGCCTGCTTATTTGAACTGTTTCTTTCTGAGATTGGTGTGCCTTGTTGCTGTAGCATAGACCAGATTCAGGCCTGCTGAATCTAGCTTTGTTTGTAGAACTTGAGCACTGATCCAGGCTATCTTTTTTGGAGAAGGTTCCCCTGCACCCTAGTAGCAGGAATGTGCAGTTAGAACTTGTCTGATTGAAGACTGCTGGAACAGGGCTCAGTTTTGAGCTTTTTTTTCTTGTTAATTGGGTAACTTGTTTAAATCAGTTTGTTTGTTTTCTATTGTTTTATATATATTAAAAAAATTGCACTTTATTCATCTGTTTTTTACTGTATTTGTGTTTCTTCCTACTTTATTACTAGTGACATTGACTACAACTCTGATCTGTGATATATAACAATAAGTATTCTTTTCTGTGCATTTAAAGTGTTTTTTGATTGCATCTGCTTTATTTTCTGAAAAAAAAAACAAAATAAAACCAAAAAAAATATACCTGTTTCCCACCCTTCTAAGCTAGTATAGTCCAGTTTTCAGGTTAGTGCTGAATTCAGGATGGTGTTACAAATCTCTGTGTTTGCCCATACCTTACTTGGATAGAAGGAAGTTTCTCTGTTCACCTGTGAGAGAGGGGAGCTTTGAGCAACCTATCTGTTCCTGGAGGAGTGGTTTCAGCCCAGAAATTAGTAGTTTATTGGCCTTTTTGGGCTAATTTCTATCTCTTTCATTTCCCTGCTATAAATACCACATTTGCCCGGTTTTGCGTGCCAGGCAGCGCCGGTTAGCTAGGTTAGAACTATTCCCGGCTCCACAAAGTCTCCTCTTCAATTTTTCCCTTGGAACTAGACAAACTTTCAACTTAAGCACTCAAGCCATTCATTTCTCAGCCCGGCACTTGCTCAAAACTTATAGCAAGCACTTATAAATCCTAGCACTAGACCCTTCTGTACTGTACAGAAGGACAAGGCTCTCTATTCGATCTTACCAGCCATCCAGTAAAACAGTTCACTGTACCTATCCAGGCATGTCCAAAGGGCAGTTTCAGGTGTACTCTTCAGTCCAACTGGTGAATCTGGGCCTTTTGAGGCAATGTTACAACTGCCTCATGTACACAGACAATCCTTTCCTCCTACCACCAAACACTAATACATGCGAGAGATGCAATTATACAGCCAAGCTGGAGGCTAAGCTCTCTCAACCCAAGACTGGATCAGACAGTCAAGAGGAGAAGGGAAATACTTGCATCACACCACCAGACTCACATAGACCCATTAAACCAGCACCAGCAAAAAACACACATAAATACATGAAAACATACTCGGAGGCTCTAAATAAAAATCTGCAAAACCAACAGAGACCTCCAAAGCAAACTTCCAAGTAACCTCCACTCCCCCAACACAAACCATGAAACACATACTTCACAAAACCAATGTGCCATGCAGTCACAGCCCTTAAGGCCAAATAACATACCCAACATACTAGTAATAGGTGACTCTATAGTCAGGCACACTGATGTCCCACTCACTAGGCTGAATAAGGAGAAGGTTACTGTTAGCTGCCTGTCTGGTGCCAGGATCTGCCACATAACACAAGCATTCAGGTCACTCCAGAACAAGTACAAATATGACTCTGTCATTGTCCATGTTGGTGTGAATGACCTGAGCTGCACCTCCCTGGACTACATGAAAAGAGACATGTAAGAGCTCTCTGATCACATAGCCCAGGCCAGTATGACTCTTACCCTGAGTAGCATCCTGCCCTCACCAAGAATGATACCACAGTATAAAGAAAAAATTCTTGATTTCAACAATTGGCTAAGTTTCTGGTGTCAATCAAAGGGGATCCAGTGTCTGTCTGCCTGGGATGACATGCTTGACAAGCCACGCTGCTTTGCTAGAGATGCCTTGCACCCATCACCCTTAGGCTTTTGAGTACTGGCCAAGGCTCTTGCCACCCCCATAGTGCCTTTTTTAAGCAAGGCTCAAAAGACAAACACGCCGCCGTAAATAGCACAAGTAACAAAAAACTGAGGATAATCCTACTCAATGCCAGACGTCTAAACCTCAAAATGCACGCACTCGAGGCACTCCTCAGTATGGAAAAATCGATATATGTGCAGTAACAGAAACCTGGTTTAAGGCTACAGAGAGCACCCCAGCACTACCAGGTTACAACTCATAGTATACATTTCGACCACAGAACCCAAACCGAAATACAAAAGGTGGGGGCATATCCATATTCATCAAGGATACCCACACCTCCAGGTTAGTTGCACAGCACGATGCTTCAGAGATCATCCACGTGTAACTAGCAATGGGCAAAACTGCAATTCAAATTTTAGCTTGCTACAGATCACCCACCATGTCCCAGGACCCCCATTCCGCATTTCTGGAAACACTGGGAAACATAAAGATCCTACCAAACACCCTAATATTGGGTGATTTCAATTACCCATACATTAACTAGGAGAACTACTCAAGTACTAACTCCCTTGCCCAACATTTCCTAGAATTTATAAACTCAAATGCCCTGGTTCATCTGGTCAACACTCCCACCAGAGGTGATAACATATTGGACCTGGTCATCACCAACATGGGCAACTGGTGTTCCACACTAGAGGCCAACCCCTCGCTGGTTAGATCTGACCATAAACAAATAACTTTGGATATCCACATTCCACCCCCACCCCGGACAAGGAAACCACTGTGAAAAACTTTTCAGAAGCAAACTTCACATTACTTAAGACTGAGGTGGAAAGTTTCAAAGCCCCCATGCTGAAGGATAACGCTGTCCAAGCTTCACAATCCTTTACTAATGCATTCTACAGGCACCTACAAGAATGCATGGATTGTGCCATCCCAAGCAAAACCAAAAATCACTCCTCCAAGAAAAGGAAACCAGTCTGGTGGGCTCCTGCTATAAACAAGCTATACAATAGAAGGAGTACAGAAAAGAGTAAAATCCCAAGAAGGGAAGACATCCCTGATCAGTATCAGCAAGAAACTACGATCCCTCATAAAATCATCCAAGGCGAGCTTTGAAAGAAAAATTGTCAAGGACTCCAAAGATAACCACAAGGCATTCTTTAGCTATGTCAAGAGTCTAAGTGGCAATGCTCAGATCTGCTTGGAGTTAGTGCAGAATGGCACAAAATACACTGAACACACTGATATCGCCAACATCCTGGCAGACAGGTTCAGTGCAAACTTCACCCCCCTCTCACCCTCAAAAGGGCCCATAACCATACCAGAAGAATGTAGAGTCCCTGAAATCACAGACACTCAGGTTAAAACAGCCCTCTCCAAAGCCTAAAACACAGCATCAATGGGACTGGACAGTGTCCCAGGCTGCGTCCTACACGAGCTCAAAGACTAACTAACCTCTCACCTAAACACACTGTTCAAACTCAGCCTCTCCACAGGCTACGTACCCATAAAGTGGCACACAGCAATGGTTATTCTGCTCCACGAAGGTGGAGCCACAACAGACCCCGGGAACTATCGCACTATAAGCGTGACTAGCTTGGTCTGCAAGGCTATGGAGTGCATCATCATGGAAGTCATTAACAGAGACATTGGGAACCTCCAAACACTGGACCCTACCCAGTTCGGCTTTGTTAAGGGCAGATCATGCCTCCTAAACCTGGTGGACTTCTTTGAGACAGTTATCAAGGCTATAGACGAGGGAAAGGTGGTACACACAGCCTACCTAGACCTTGCTAAGGCCTTTGACACCATTCCCCATTCTGGTATTATAGACAAGCTCACCAGCCTGACCATAAACTCCTACATCACAAGATGGGTTGCCAACTGGCTCACGGACAGAGCCCACATGGTGAGAGTTGTGGGAGCTAGGTCCAACTCTAAACCAGTTACAAGTGGCATTCCCCAGGCCTCAGTCCTAGGACCCCTCCTGTTCTGCATATACTTCTCAGAGGTACAGGCAAGCACAGGAGGACTAAGGCTGACCAAGTTCACAGACGACTGCAAACTCGGTGCTATTATTGACTCATTGGCTGACATAGACATCCTCCAAAAGGGTCTCACTAAGATGGATACATGGTGTCAAAATCATGGCCTTAAGCTAAATGCCAAAAAGTGCATAGTCATCCCCTTTGGAAAAAACAAAGTACCCACAAACTACCACATAGGTGGTAGTCCCCTAAATATGGAAGATATAATAAGAGATCTGGGGACCCAAGTAGATAGTAATCTCACCTTTGATAATCACATTGCCAAAGTGGTTAGAAAATCCTTCTATGTGACCCACCTAATCGCAAAAGGGTTCACATCCAGATTAAAAGAGGTCATTGTGCCCTTCTACTCATCACTCATCAGACCCATCATAGAGTACAATGCCCCATTTGGAATGTACCTTACAAGATAGCTGCAACAGCTGGAAAGACCACAGAAGTACCTCATCAAGAGGATCACTGGCCTCAAACAGATGCCCTATGCAGCTCAACTGAAGAAACTCCAGCTGTACTTGGTTGCATACCACCTACTCAGAGGTGATCTCTGCCTGACATACAAGGCCATGTCCAACCCAGAACTGATGGACATGCTCCACCTAAAGAAAACCTTATCCCCTCGAGCCACACACTCTAGGGATCTAAACCTCACCACAACAATAAATAGGACATGCTGGAGGGATAGATTCCTGTCCCAGAGACTTCCCATGTTTTGGAACAAGATTATAGTCTACATTAGGCAGAGCTCCTTGCTAACACTCTTCAAAAGAAACCCTGATGAGTGGATGGGAAACATAAAGTTTACCCCGGGAATCACTTCAGTGGCTCTGCTGGACAGAGGCACAGGGAACTAATCTAAGGGGGCGTTGAAAGCCAAAATATTCTGGCTAGGCTTATAAATACCTTCGGGCAGATAGCATAGTACCTACCTATGAACCTATGAACCTATCGACCCCTGTTTCATTCCTAGCAATGTTCACAGTCATAAGTAGATGACACTCTCCACACAACTATATTGGCAGAATCTGGAACCCCCAACCCAGGTGTATTACCGCAGCTGTCCCAGATGACACATGTAAATAACACATGAAGGGAAAATTCAAGCACACTTGGATCACCACCTGGCGAAGTCCACCCCCCCAACTAACACTCCATACCCCTACACCAACTACTGACACTGGCATCTCCTGTCCTGCCTCGCATATATATCCCAACACCCTGCAAACCTGCACTACTGCTCCCCCTCCAATTAGTCGAATGGCCTACTATACAGTTAAAATGTCCCCCCCTCTACCTACCCGCCTACACCTTTACTATTCACATCTACTCTACAACACAGGTATGGCATAACTAAACCTAACCCAAATACCTGAGTGTAACCTATCCAGAACTGCTAAACTGGAATCCCACTTCACCTTACACTGACCTTTGTGAACAGTCATACCTGACATGTACACCTGACTTAAGCATGTATAATAGCGACATGTTCATGAAGTAGCACGGGGATATGCAGCAGCAAGTGGGTGTATGCCTGTTTGGGCGACGGTAAGCAATGCCCACACTGGTTAAGCGATGTGGAGGCCAACCCAGTGTAAGACGCTGTAACTGGAGGTCAGCAAGCCTGAGCCTCGTGCACACCAGCGCATACCTGCCTACACTTCCCCTGAAGTGCCTTAGGCATGCTGTAGCCCACAGCCCTCATTGTGGCCAGTAACAACATAATCAGCACTCCCAGGTTCCCATCCCCTCCACCCTGTACACTATAGTCCAAGTGAGTTACCATGAAGGCATGGCAGATATACAATCAGCTGCTGTTATCACAAACATATCATCAGGCACAGTCAGTCAACAGTATAGGAAATGTATATATGTACATTAATACAAGCAAACATGTGCACATTGCTCAGTCACAGTATTCCAAGCAGTCTATGAGTATCAATGAACAGTGCCTGTCCACACATACTGTGAGAACAATAGTCTTGTATAATACTGAAGAGAGGAATGGAAAACGGGGCACGCCATGGGGGAATGCTTCATCCACGGAAGTGGGAGATGAGGCTGGTCTGGTATGTGAGCAAACCACTGCTTCTCAAACCCCTGGCAGCATGCTACAAGTGGGAGAAACAGTGTAGACTAGCAAGGTCTACTCATGACACAACAACAGGTCCGTCCCTGGCAGGATGCACCAGACTTTGTGGGTCACAATGATGTTTCCACCAGTATTGTAGGAGGATCAAGGGAAGGCTCAAACATACATGGACTAAACAGATGAAGAGCCTGCAGAAGGTTGCATTGAGACATTAAAATGGAGGAGTACTGAGATGTGCAGAGAGGGAAATGTGTGGTGGTGTGGTATGGCAGGGCTAGCAACTGGAGAATGGATGAATGCTGTGTATTTTGAGCTTGGGGGCCATGGAAAGGGAGCATGGGTATGACATTAAGGTAGAAATATGCAAATTAAGCAGAACTGCAATAGTGTAGTGGGTAGAGCATCCGCCTAACGCGCACGCATTCCCGGTTTGAGTCCCACTGCAACACATTCTATTTTCCATGTGAAATGGTATATCAACATCGTTTTGCTGTATAACCTACTAAATGACATTTATACTTGAACAGGAGTACTGCATTACACATAGACCCACTCACTATTCAGAGGACATGAGATGACATACAGGTAGGTATACACAGACAACCTTTAATGCTGTATTTTGCAATAATGTACGCCATTACTTGCAGCACATAGATCTGGACTTATTTAATCAGTGAGGATTGCAAGGCCCACACAAAACAGTAGATGCAGACAGTGCGGATATATAACATACTATGCTGTCCAGGCCAAACCCATCAATTCATACAAGTGTACAAGTGTAGACAAAGGATTTGCCATCAAGATAAGTAACAATAAACAATAACAGATGTAGTTCAGCAGCTGCCAGTTACACCCTGTAGTCAAGGTCTAGGGGGGCATTTATTACCTGTGCTAATGTCTATGTATCTGTCACATGTATGGACCCTGACCAACAAATGTCGTGGGGGTCCACAATATGACTGGGATGATAACAAGAATGCAAGCAGTAAATAATGATAGGCCAATACCGAACAACCCCGAACCGTATCACAGCAGAACAAAGCCAGCCATATATGTGGAGGACAGAGGCAGGAACACAGGGCCATACTCGTAATATTGCTGTTACACACCCTGCAAAGTGCTGGTGTTACAGGATTCATTGCAACATACCCTTATGCAGGAATAACACATCAGGAACACAAATGGATGTAGCCATGTACTGATAGCATGCAACAGACAGATTGCCGGGGATATATCTAGGACAAGACCTGTGTGGTGCACAGGCAAAAGCAAACAGACAATCCACTGGCCATCATGTGGGATAGGCCCACTGTTGAGAGCTATACAGACAGACTGCATTCCATCCTAAACTACTATGTACACGCAAACACTGCAAGACCAGCAATATGCAATGCACATAACAACACCACTCACTCTGTCTGTAGGTCTGGAACTTCTTAAGATTATGTAGTTGCCCTGTGTCTGTAAGCCCCGCTGTAATAGGTACTGCAACCTCCCATCTGTAACACTGCTGCCCACATACAGGAAGGATGTCCTCCATACTGAAAAGGTGAAGGGACAACACCCACATGAGTAAGCAATTTATAGTACTGGGTTGCCATGACAATGGTTAACTGAATCACTACACAGCAGGCTGCATGCAGTCAGCAACTGTTGCACACTGATTGGTGCAGAGCCCATCATCTGATCATGTGCATCACCTATAAAAGCCATGCTGAAATCCATTCAAACCAACTCATTCACTCTACTGGAGAGGGAGAGAGACAGAGAAAGAGAGAGAGAGAAAAAAAAGAAAATATAAAACAAAACTCACACACAATGGGAAACAAAAACTTACAAGCCAAAACTGGGAAGGTGTCATACCCGTCCAAAGAATAAAAGGTATATAAAACATAACTGCATGTAATTTAATGTAGTATGTGGTATAGATTAATAGGATATATGATGTTGAATGTTTGATATGTGCCATCTGTAGTTGTCCCTGTAATGATGTCCCGCTGAACAACTGCTCTGGACAATACTGTCTGTACCTGTAAGCAGTGGGACATACCTGCCAACTGTGCAGATCAGCAATGAATGACAAATATGTCAGCCATAATATCTGTGTATGTTATGTTAGTGTGGACAATAACTGGTGGTGGAAGTACTGCCATCATGATAGACACACGGGTGTCAGAGCACACCACTTGCAGGACAGTCATGTTAATGTGTAATGTAGCATGAACAAATGCCATAGGTGTGTAATAGGCATACCAGCAATCTCACACCATATTTACCACCCTACTGTTAGTCTGTGTTGCAGCAAGGCAGAACAGTGTAGCTGTGAATGAAAGACAGTTACAGAATGTGGACCAGATGTCTGTATGCACTCCACATATCTGTGTGATACAGAATGTGAGATGTATGTGTACAGGTGCACAGACACTCATATAGACATAGGTATATCAACAATGTACAACATATATCTACACATATATGTACATAGATGTATATTTATACACATATATATAGTGGCACTGACAATGGCATGCAGGTGAAATAGTCTGCAACAGGCCAGAAAAGATAAGTGTCCCCACAGGGAGCATGGCTACAAACACATAGCACAAAGCATGACACATACACATAGCACAAAGCTTGGTACAATACAACATATGTCCCAAAGGTAGGTAAGTAGCTGGCATAACAATTGCAGTCTGTGAATGGTCTGTTGTAGCTGATATGGTGGTGGAAGACAAATATGTGTATTATGAACTATGGTAGCCCTGCTGTATGGGTGGCTCAGACCTGTTTCCATCTTTATGTCTTCCAGGAAACATGTCACATAGTCGTCTTCCCGCATACAGCGCCGCTGATACAGAGATCATTATCGACCACCTGGTACAGCACTATGAGCTGCTGTTTGGGTGAACAGCCCATGACCAGCAGGAGAGGACCACCCTGTGGAACGAGCTAATCCACAGGGTCATTGATGTCAGACTGCATAACCGCAGCTATGAGCAGGTCCAGCATCATTGCACCAACTTGCTTCACCATGTATGTTGGTGTGCAGCTGCAGTAAGGGGGGACCACCTCACAACAGGGGGGCAACCCGCCCATCCACCCCTCACCCATGTGGAGGAGCTTCTCAGCAGCCTTGTGGCACCTGGCCACCTGCAGCATCAACACCTGGCAGGGTACATCTTGGAGGTGGGTGCCAATGACACACCAGCTGAGGAGTGTGCAGGTAAGGCCCAAGGGCACATTGGTACCCCACTCTTGTGTATGCATCTGCATCTGTACAGGTACATCATGCAAAACTGAGATGTCATATACAAAGTCTGCTGCTGTGTAGTAGTAGCAATAAAGAGTTGTGTATAAGCTGTAATATTGTATAATTCTACTTTTGATGTAACGGAATGCTGCACTCACCTTTTATGAATGCCACAGCTGTGGCCACTGACATCAGCTTTCTCACACTTCTATGTAAGTCCATCCAGGATGCCACCATGGCAGCTGCCCGTAGCCGGTGAGTATGGTTCGTGTTCATGCATGATGATAAACTGGGCATGTAATAGCTATGGGATATCCCATGCACACGTCTAACACACCTACCTATACTGTATGCTGTACATGTTTACGTTTTGTTGTTGTGAAATGCACTGCATTACAGTAGAGACCATGCTGGGGTATCGGAAAGGTACAACAGACACATGCAAGATAACTAACATCCTGTCAATTTACAATGTGTCCACAGGGATGTGAAGTGTGGCAGGACACACGGCCTACAGTAGGGACATGTGTGACTCAACACCACCATGGCTGCAGCTGCACACAATCAGGTTAAGTAAACGTTGCAGATGTAACGCTGACCCCATAGCACTCATGACAGCAGTATGTACACTCCAAGGGATGTGCACATGAGTAGACCTTGCAACCATTCAGTGGTCTGGGACATGTGTAGGGCACCCCCCACAGCCATGGTAGGGTCCACTGATTGTCAGTGTAATAGTCATGTACTGGTCAAATATGCACTGCTGATGTTGTGATCTGTAGCGCAGACATCAGGCATCCACAACTGATAGCTGTTCACATATCATCCCAGGTATAAGTTGCTACAACACATAGGGGCTGTGAGCATTGGAGCTGACATAACCAACACAGTACTACAGATGCATCAATGGTTTCTAAACCTGTGAGGTATGATGCACAGTACAAGGCAGGGTGCAGAACAGGTTCTCAGTAACACTTTGTACAGGGGTGCAGTGTTAACACGGGGAAGGCCCATCACCTACCAACACAGCCCATGCCTCACACACATGTATACTGCCACTAGCATGATGTCACTATAGTTGCACTGCATGCTGTTGAGCACCATATGTAATGAATGTTGACAGAAGTTTAATGGGAGGACTGTGTGTACAAATGTGCAAATCCACATGTAGGACTGTGGGGTGTGTGTGTCTTGATTGTGTTTGTAAGTGCAATCTAGAGGAGTGTGGATGATGCATGTCAGATGTGTGTGTACATGTGTGTGTGTTTGTGTGTGTGTGTCCATGTATGCACAGGCGATAGTGGGATTGACCACATGACAGTATTTCCTCTTGGTATTGTGCTGTAGATAGAGTGAGACATGGGACACCAGGACAACCTGTCAGTTATGTGAACACAGGACAGCTGATAGCATAACAAGTCTGTAACATGGAGCATGCATTGGGAGGTGCAGTACATACCAGGTATACACATCATATTGCCAGCAGCAGATAGGTAACTGGCTACCTACATATGCAGCACTACAAATGTAATGGGGAATTACCACAGCATATTAGTGAGTGTATCCAGGTAGTACTGTTGTCCGCATGATGGGTCACTTGTGCAGCAGATGTGGCATGGACTGAGCAAGACTGTAGTATGAGGCTCAGGTGTGTGACATATGTAGTGAATGTAGTAGCCCCAACCATATAGGGGCCTAATACACCATTACTGCCCATACACGGTAATACAGGGTGACAGCAGTGAGGCCATGTACAACCTGCTCCACCCAAGTCAGGGAGGCGATGGAGTAGCAGGTCAAGTGTTGTAACCACACGTGTAGGCATGGAGAGGAATGATATGTTAATGGGCAGTAATGATGCGTGTATATTAGCAAGTGCCATGCAGGATGGGGAACATATGTAACTGACTGTGAGACTGTTTGTAAACTCAGGGAAAGTGAGGTAGTAAGGTGGTTGTCAGTATGAGTGTGTGTGAGTGTGTGTACTGTTAAGCAATGCTGTACAGGTCTTAACATGTGTATTTTGTTTCCCCCACAGGTGGCGAGGTGGGTCAGGGTCCCTCCTGCATGCAAACTGAGGTAGGTGTCCCTACAGACGCCGATGATGATAATGGTACAGGTGAGGCACAGGTGGGGTTGTCAGAGGCTGATACTGCGCCAACATGTGTCATCACCCTACTAGCTATCCCAAGCCCACACACAGTTACAGTGCCCCTACAAACCCCATCACATGTGGCCATAGCAGAGAGACAGTTGGCGGTTGGTAGCAATGACCAGATAAGTGTGGTGTCCATGCCAACTGTGTCGGGTCACAGTCGGCATAGCCAGATGTCTGGAAGGCCACCACATTGGCAGATGTACCGTGGTGCTCATGGGAGGACCAGAGGTCATCATGCCCATGGCAGAGGCACCACAACCGGTACCACCAGGAGCATGTTTCAGGCCATAATGAAGGCAGAGGCATGTATGGAAATGCACACTAGACAGGTGGCTGCAGAGTTTTGCTTTCATAGCTGTAAGTGGCAACCTCCATGAACTTGCTGGTGCCTTCCATGAATATACTGAGGTCATGGATAGATGGTGGGATGAGATGGTTGGCCTCCTTGACCATGGTATGTCTGTGCTACAACGTGTGGTGGGAGTGGTGCGATGGCTGTGTGGACGTAGGCCAGAGACACCAGCAGCTGGCGGTCAACATGGATATGCCAGGATGCCCAGCTGCTCCCGTTTTGGCAGTACCAGCCCCAGCACACCACAGGGGTTGCTGTCCACACCACAGCAGGCCTCGTGCACATAGTCTTGGCCAGTCCCAGGCGGGACATGATTCCAGTGGACATATGTCATCATCAGGGAAGAGTAGCACCTCAAGGCCTCTACCTGCATGTGCCCATGGAACCCCTGGCAGGCATAGTCAGCATGTCCATGGCCAGAGGCAGTGAACTTCACACCCTGCCACATATGGTCTGTAGCTGTCCAATATCACCCGTATAGGGCAGCCACATGGCGGAACTGTGTACATGCATACCCACACACTATGCAACCACACCTAGGGCGACCCCATACCGACACACACCACATCACCACACCCCAATCAATGAACCACACCCCTCACCCACACACATGGTGACACATATTTGGACCACCTTTGGCCTGTGGCACACCTGCACCACACCTGTGCATATGATGATACCTGTGCCACATCCCTGTCATCCATAACATCAATGCAGGGACAGGCTAACATGGTTCTGATGCACACGGTGACTGTGGTAGAGTGCCACAATGTACTGCAGTGTAGAATGTAGTCAGTGGTGATGTGTACTGCATACATGTCAGGTAGTGTAGCCATGCAGCTAAGATGACTTTCACGCACCCTGTGCATATGATGATACCTGTGCCACATCCCTGTCATCCATATCATCGATGCAGGGACAGGCTAACATGGTACTGATGCACATGGTGACTCTGACAGAGTGCCACAATGTACTGCAGTGTAGAATGTAGTCAGGGGTAATGTGTACTGCATACATGTCAGGTAGTGTAGCCATGCAGCTATGATGCATCACAGCTGTTGGGAACAGCAATTGTTATCCCCATACTGTCATCCGTTTGTGCTGTATGCATACATGTGTCAGTAGGAGGATGGTCTGCAGTCATATTCCACAAGGGTATGTCAGTGTGGTGACACTATGGCTGTGACATATGTGGTGTACAGCTTCACACATGCCACAGGCATGTATAACAGTTATTGGCCATGCACAATTGAATGGTGGCCTGCTGGTACAGGTATAATCTGCACCCTTATGTCAACCCATCCACATACACACACATTCTTACTTGACGACACTGTGTCTAGACCCCAACCCAGGTATGTAGTGCTACTGAACTGTGTGGCTGTCATTGCATACATGACACCATCTGTAGGGTGAGGTGTGTACCAGGTCACGTGCTACATGCAGACCATCCACAGACACGCACAATATGGTAATGGGGGATGTAATGTTTGTATATGGAGAATACATAGTGTGTCATACCATCATACACACATTGACTGACACATAACAGGTAGACACACATCTTAGAGACCTGGTTGTATAGTTGCTAACTAACTAGTCCATGTGTCCAATGTGTTACAGGCAAATGAGTAACAAATCTCAGGGCACCAACAAGGCACGCCACAAACAAAATAAAAATAAAACGCTATTCTTTAATGAAATAAAACATAGACTCCCATAAAACAATGGCTATACAAAGAATGAAAAGCTCTTTCAGCAATTAGCCATCTTCAGTTCGTATGAAACCTTGTATTGAAAATGTTGAATTAAAGTGTGTCTCCTCCAATCAACATACAGCTTCCTTGCACACCTCCTATTGAAGCCAATCATCATGTAATGCAGGGACAAGCCCCATTTGTCCATTTAACGACCAGGCGCCTATATTTTAAGAGATTTTTTAATGGAACCATTGCATTCAAACCTGGTGATTTGTGGACTTTTAAGTTCAGAATCCATTTTACTTCTATTGTTTCTGTTAGATTTTTATGTCATCCCCTCTATGACTCTGTGGAGTAAGTTCTATAACTTGAAAGAGAAATGTGTGTGTGGGAAAATTTTTAATGTGACTCGCTAAGCTGTTTTGTGTGTTTAGATGTACTATACCACATAAATGTCTAAGAATATGGTCTTTAAATCGTTGATCCATTTTTGCCTACATAAAAGACAAAACACTGTTGGCAGGTAGCAATATAAACTAAATGTTGGCTATTGCATGTTGCGGATAACCGGAAATGATAATATTTTCCTGTGTTTGGATGTTTGAAGCTCGAGGCTTGATTAATATATGGACAAGCTTTACATCTTCCATATTTCTTAGTTCCTGAATTATTTTCCATAGGTTTAGACATAAAACCATCCTTATTGCAGATTAATCATTTCAGGTTCTTCATGTTCTTGAATGTAAATCTGTTGTGATCACCCACCAGTTCTTTTATCTTTTCATCTTCCATTAATATAGGCCAATACTTATTGACTACTTTTCATATCTGTGTACTGTCTGAACTGTAAGTAAGAGTACATTTTAGATGTTGAGTTGATGTTCCAGTTCTATTTAAATGTACTACGCCAGGTGTTGATTCATTGTAGTAAGGACTCTCTTTGATATTTCTTAAGATATTTAGATCCACAGGCATATTTAGGTCCTTCTCTTTGTAGCCATGTCTCTGTAGATGTCCTTTCAGCAAATCACATTCTTTCCTGAAAGTTACTTCCTCTGTACATAACCTCAAAATACGCATTGCTTGGTTGCCCATTATGTTTTTATAAATATGTCTTGAATGCATACTTTGTCGATGTAAATAATAATTCCTCCAGGTATCTTTATGGTGTAATTCTGTTCTTAAGCCTTGTTCTTGAGAATACTTCAATTTCACATCCAAAAATTCAATTTCTTTGTCAGAATAGTTAACTGTAAACCTAAGGAAATCCATTGATGAGCGCAAATAGTCAACAAATGATTTTAATTCATTTTCCTCTCCAGTCCACACAATCAATATATCATCAACAAAACGTCCATAATATAAAAGGTGTCTCAACCATGGATTACTAGAAGGTAATACTTTTTGTTGTTCCCATTGTTCAAGGACCATGCTTGAATAGGTATTATCACAAGGTGTGCCCATGGCTACAACCCATGCTTGTAAATAACACATATTCCCATATAAGAATATGTTATTTTGTAGGATAATTTCCAGGAGGTAACAAATAAGATCAACATTGAACCTCATCTGTCTAGCAATAGCTCTTATGGATTCAATCCCATATTCATACGGAATAACTGCAAAAAGACTGTTCACATCAATAGTCACTAGTAACAAGTGGGTTCCATTCTTCAAGTTCTTCATTTTATTTGATAGATCGTTTAACAAATTCCCAGTATCCTTAATAACTGTATCTATATTGACTAAATGTGGTTTTAACTCATTCTCCACAAACATAGAGAGAGGCTTTGTCACCCAACCACGTCCTGTGACAATCGGACGTAGAGATGGATCTGTTGGATCTTTGTGCACTTTTGGTAGCCCACTAATGATGGGAATAGTTGGATGAGCAACACTGAAAAAGTCATATAATTCTTGACTAATTCTTCTTTCCATTAATAGCACATAAAGGTCTTCATTCACCTGCTTTATCATTTTTTCTTGAAGTTGTTTTGATATTACCCGATAGGTTTGTGAATCTTGTAGCATAAACATCATTTTGCGTTTGTACTAATCTGCATCCATCACCACTAATGCACCACCTTTATCTGCCAGTTTAAAGACTAGATCTTGTCTTTCTTGTAACTTCCTTAATGCTTCTCTCTCACCTTGAGTCATATTCACAAACTGTTTTCCTTTCCTCTGACTTTCTCTTAGCTTGGCAACTTCAGTTTCACATAAGCGAATAAAGGTTTCCACTGTTGGATGATTAGCAGGCACAAACAAACTCGGTTTCTTATATGTCACTTGTGAAGAAATATTATTATTGTCTCCAAAATTGTTTTCCATGTTAAATTCCTTCCAAACATTTTGATATCAATACAAAATTCACTCAAATCTGAAGGCAAGGATGGAATGAATGTTAGTCCTTTCGATAAAATATTAATACTTTCTGCATCTAAATGCACACTTGACAAATTAATAACCAAATTCTGTTCATCTGCATTTGCTATTAAAACTTCTTTCTCTTACGTTCCTGACTCTGCGTTTGACTGTTTCTCCTTATGTTTTCTTTTACTGGGACCGGAAACTGGTAGAAAAAAGATGCATGATTAGCTCCATCTTTCGGTTTAGTACCCATAGAGGTACTAGCTGTAGCCTCTGCTGTGACATTCTTTCCTTTAAAATCAAATATTCTGGCTGCAGCATTCAGTGTAGGATTTCCCTTAGAATCATAACTAGTTGAAAACTGTAATGGCAAATTATTAACATTGTTGACTGCAGTAACTGGTATTGATTGCTCAGCTGTATCTGATATCATTTTATTAGTAGTATCAAGTACATTTTGCCTGTGTTCTCTCGGCCACTTAAAGATGCTCCCTTCTTTGAAGTCCTTTAATCTTGTATTAGTTTTTTCATCTTCTGAACTTTAAGTTTACTATCATAGGCAGATAACCTTTGTTGTAATTGAAAAAAATTACATGGAGCTGCTTACTGCTTGGTGTGATGGATTTGCAGTGTTCTTATGACACTCAGTCTTGCTGGCTGGATTCTGCTAAAATTCAAAGTCTGATTATATTTGCATTCACAGTCTGTTGCATACAGAAACTTGCAGAATATACACTGATGAGAGAATATACTTTGCAGCATCAACTTTAAAGAGCAGTAACAAATAACTTTTTATAATAAATCAAACAAAACCACGTTGCAGCTTAAAAGTACTGTTCCAACTTTACTTCTCATATAGTACAGATGATGTGAGAGATATAACATTTACCTCAGAACACCAAATGTGTTCCTACCATATCCCTAAACAACTGGATTTATACAGCTCTTTATATACTCTTTTAGTCATGCATAAACATATTTTGGAGAATTGCTTATCCTGTAGAAACAATACTAAACTTCCTTGTTTAACAATGTCTTGTAAGAGACCAGCTTTTCTGACAGTGTGAATATCCTGTAACAGTGTCCTGATGTCCATGTAGAAAAACATATTTTTGAGGAAACACATTGTCCTGTATTCTATTTGAATCTGTGTATAGAAACATGTGTTCTTATGTCAATGCTGATAAGCATATCCTGTTTTTTATGAAGAAAAACATATTTTTGAGAAAACACATTGTCAGAGATCAGCTTTTCTGACAGTGTGAACATCCTGTATTTTATTTGGATCTTTGTATAAAACATCTGTTCTTGTGCCATCCTGTTTTTCCATGCAGAATATAACATGTCATTGTTCTTAAAAAGCAGATTTTGCATTTTTGTTCTTGCATACATCCTGTTTTGAGTCAGTAAGGGAAACATGTCCATTCTTTAAAAGCAGATTTTGTATTTGTGATCTTGTATACATCCTGTTTTGAGTCTGGAAGGTAAAAGTTTCCATTCTTTAAAAGCAGATTTTGTATTTTTGCTCTTGCATACATCCTGTTTTGAGTCTGTAAGGGAAAAATGTCCATTCTATAGATTCCTTTTCCAAGCCATGGTAATTTAGTATGGATGCTGATTACATATTACTAAACTCTATTTCTACATTTAAGCAAGCTTTATCTTATACATTATTTATGTTGCATAATTGCAGCAAAATTACTTTCAACCTTAGTATATTGTTGAGCACACTCTAACAATTCCGTCTTTTTTATTTTAAACTAGAGAAATAAATTCAGCATTATTTGGTAATACTTTTTCATTATGACAATTAACAACAGTAACTTGACTAGCTTTTGCTAAGCAGACTTTAATACATGTAAATAATATGCAACCAAGCATTACAATAACAATAAAAGAAATTAAAAATACAGTGATTTTTCCTGTCCATCCTGTAAATAGATTACTAAACCATTCACTCCAGTCATCATTCCAGTTTTTCTAGTATGTTGAGACACTTGTGCAATCACTTCTAAATGTGCTTTTACAGATTCTGTTTTGTCTGGAATAAATGTACAACACTGTTCTCCTATTAATGCACATGTACCCCCTTGTGATGCTAATATGTAATCTAATGCCATTCGATTTTGCAAAACCATAGTTCGTATTGCTGTCATTTCGACAGTAATGTCAAGGACTGCATTGAAAGTGGCATTTGCCAATACCTCAACTAGTTTAGATAGTTTTCTCAGTTCCCAGATGGCTTTTGCAGCCCGTACCAAGGAAAATACCTGCTCCAGAGATTACATCATCTCCTAAATCCATATCTTTTAATTTAATATAATCAAGATTTTGATGATATATCGTGATGTATCTAAGGTGTCTACTGGATTTTCTGGACTTTCAATTACAGGTAATATATCCCTTTTCTTTTTCGTATTCCTAATGTTTCCTTTTGGTAACTCTTTTACATGATGCATTGCTGGTACCACTAATCCTATATAACAGGTGCCATCCCATCCCTTTGGTAAACATTTATAAGCATATTTACCACAGATGTAATATAACCCATCTGATAGAGCAACACTGCTATTTACCAGACTGCCATTTACTTGCCCCATAGTAGGAGTTTTATCATGTACAACTGTAAAGTTTTTATCTGTTTTACTTCTTCAACATGTAATATTAGTTTTACAGTCATTTTGTCATTTTGTGAAAAGTGAAATACTGCTGTGTCACTTAATATTAACTGACCCTTAATTGGTATTAAAATAGGAAAACCATGTGAAAATACTCCACGTACTGGTATGTGGTTGTGAAAATTTATCATTTCAATTGTTTGAATACAATTGCTATTACCCACTGGAACAGTTCCATTTTGTTGAAAACATGTGATCCCCTGTACTATAGCAGATAACCGTACTCTTGCTTTACGTAATTGTACATTTATAACTTGATCTCCTGTTTCATTTATTAATACTCTCCAACTACTAAGATAATTTAGTGGAATAGGTATTAGAGGCATTACCCCTGTTATTTTTGGTATTAAACTACACACCCAACAATTAGAAACATTCATGCTTTTTGCATACCAACATTGTCTTGCTAAGAAAGTGTTAAAAGATGGTGACCAGTCTTGTTCATTTTTCCACATTTCTTTACTCTCTCTCTTATGTAACTTTACAGTTTGATTAACAGGTTGTAAGTATAATTTAATACTAAGCAATACAATAATAGTTAGTATAGTAGCTATTATCAATTTAAAAAAACATCCTTTAAATAGAAATTCCATTGTTGAATCATTTTGCCTTTGGTCATCCGAAACTGGATTTCCTAAAGGATGCACTTTAAACCATGTCAATTTCATTAGGGTTTTCTCTGTTGGAAACCTACAAAAGAATACATTTAATCAGATTTACATTGTTCACTATTTTTTATCATTCTTAGTTGATCTTTATGTACCAACATTGTTCTGTTTTTCTTTTTCCTTTGATTTTGTACACTAATGGTCCAATTTGTTCCACTACTTCAAAAGGGCCTTGCCAATTGCTAGCCCATGGTCCTTCCATTTGGAATGTTTTACCAATACTTTGGTTCCACAGGAAGGTTTTCTTCAGCTGGTATTATTGGCACCTTTTTCCATAGATGGAACGCTTGCTCCCTTGCATTATAGTCACATATACTAGTAAGTTGTTTTAGCCATTCCTGATGTTTGCTAATTTCTAGCATGGGCCTACCATTAGGTAAATCTGGATCAAATGGTAATTGTATGGGCATTTTGTGGCCTGTCATTATTTCATATGGGGAAATACCTGTTTTGCTGTTTGGTGTTGCTTGAATACCCATTAAAATACCAGGCAGATGATGTACCCATGTATTGCCCTTTTCCAAGCATGCCTTTTTTAGACGTTCTTTTAACGTCCGATTCATCGTTCTACAATGCCATTAGATTGTGGATGGTATGGTACATGAAACCTTTGCTGTATGCCTAACAAATTACACATTTGTTTAATGAGATCACTAACAAACTGTGGGCCATTGTCTGACTCTATAACCCGTGGCCATCCCCAATGACAGAAAATATTTTTCCATAAGGCTTCTGCTGTTGCCTTTGCTGTCATGGTTTTGGTAGGAATTGCTTCTACCCATTTTGAAAAGACGTCCACTACTACTAGTAGATATCTGTAACCTCCCTTTGTTGTTGGTAATGGACCTGCATAATCTATTTGAACTGCATACCATGGTCCATCTGCTGGCTGTACTCGATGTAACTGAGGCCTTTTGCTTTTAGCATTTACCTGAAGACAGATTAAACATTCTTCTATAATCAGTTTGCAGACCTTTTTTAAATTTGGGTTCTAATACTTTTCTTTTACAACTGCCCATAACTTATCAGTTCCTATATGGCCCAGTATTTGGTGATTTAACTTGACCAACTGGCGTGCCAACTGAAATGGTACATATGGCAACTGTAACCCTTTGAAGGTCGTGTATGCATAGTACTCCTTTGGTGGTATACCTGCCAATCTGCACTGATCAGTTTCTTCTTTTAAGCCCTGTTGTTTTTGTATATTTACAAGGTCTTTCTCTATTGACTCTTTATCTAGCTCTTTTAAGACACTAACTTCTACATTGGCATACTCATATTCTGGAAGTTCTTTTCCATTTTTCTAGGTTCGACTCCTGGCTGGCTCGCCATTGAAAAAATTACATGGAGCTGCTTGTTTGGCCAAGGTATCAGCTAACACATTTAATCTGTAAGTTTCACTGGTTGGCTTTTGATGTGCTTTTACTTTTAAGATGCTATACTGTCCTTGTTGTTTTGACATTGTTATAACTTTATATATGTCTTTTAATACTTCAGCATGCCGTAATGGTTTACCTACACTATCCACAAATCCTCGTCTTACCCAGGTTTCCATATGTAGTCTTAAAGAATTTACTACATAAGCACTATCTGAAAAAATGTTAATAGGATTGTAATACTTTAGCACATACAATACTGCCTCCAGTTCAGCTCTTTGAGCTGACATATGCCCTGGTAACTTGATTAGTTAAGGAGAACCCAATTGTGGATTCTCTGGAACTATGGCAAATCCTGTCCAGTATCTGCCTTGGTCCCAATATCGTGCTCCATCCACAAAGATGGATGGCTTAAAGTGATCAAAATCAGATGCTAAAAATTGCACCTCAGGTGACATTATCTTTTCTAAACAGTTATGCTGTTTTCTTTCATATCCCATATGGTTTGACAAATGGTATTTATCCCCTGTCTGTATAGTAACAGTTTTCATTCCAAAAAGTGCCATCCATTTTGCAAAGACTGCCTGACTAATACCATCTGTAATTTTATTCATTTCAAAACTGTCTAGCAAATCTTTTACAGCTTGATGTGGTGTTTGTACTATAATGCTGGAAAATACGGTCAAATATTCAGTTTGTTTAATACCCCAGTAAATGGCTAATAACTGCTGTATACATGGATGGTAACCCAATTCCACTGGAGTCATCTTTCTGCTAAAGAAAGTGACTGGGTAATGTTTTTCCATTCTGTTGTCACTACCATGTGGCCATTCCTGTAGTAGTACCACAGACAGTGTTTTTTCCCTGCTGCTGCTTGTAACACAAATGGTAACCTTGGAGTGAGCGCTATTAGTTCTGTAGCTTGTGCTAGTTTTATTTTTATCTGTGAAAATGCCTCCTCTTCATGAGATCCCCACTCTAAAAAGGTGGAGTTCTTTTGTTCATGTAACATTTTGTATAGGGGAGCAGCCACGGCTGCATAATCCTCTATAAATTCCCTATTGTAATTCATGATTCCCATGAATTTATGTAAGTCTGCTATAGTCAGTGGCTTTTCCATTTGTAAAATGCCTTGTACACGTACAGGGCAAGGAGATCTTCCTGTTGGTTTTATAATAGTACCTAGAAACTTAACTTTTTGTGTCATAAACTGAATTTTTCACTTTTAACCTTAAACCCTGCTTGCTGTAGAGTATGAAAAACTCTCTTAAGAAGCCGTACATGCTCCTCTACTGTTTCGGACTGAATTAAAATATCATCAATGTAATGTATTACTGAATCATCCTTTTCCAAATGTTGTAGAATGGATCCTACTGTCTGATGAAAAATAACTGGACTGTTTTGAAACCCTTGTGGTAACCTTGTCATAACATATTGCTGGTTTTTAAATGTAAAGGCAAATCTTGGCCAATCTTTTTTCCTGAGTGGCACTGCAAAAAAAACATTTGCTAAATCTATTACTGTAAACTACTTACTTTGTGGCTTAATATGTGCAGCCAGCTCTGGGACTCCTGGAATCAAGTGTGCTCTAGGAGTGGTATATTGATTAATCTTTCGTAAATCAATAACAAGACGATAACTACCATCTTTTTTCTTAACTGGCCAGATTGGTGAATTTGTAGGACTGTTGCCTTTTTGTATAATCCCTTCTCTTTCCCATTCTGCAATACATTTTTCCATATGTTTTTCTGCTTCCCTAGGAATAGGATATTGTTTTTGAAAAGGTGGTATATAGTCCTGATCACTTCCTATTCCTACTGGGCTTTCTAGTTTCCCACAATCACTGGGACCCTTGGACCATAGATTTGGGAATTGCTGTTGTAAATGCTTCCATACATCCTCACTGTCTGTATTTATATAGCCTGTAGGTTTTCAGGTTTGTCAGGTAGAGATTGGATAGCAACCTGTATTTTGCTCTTCCTCTCTTTGTTGTTTGTCTCCCATCCACAGAATTTCATTAGGTAAATCAATTACTATGCCTAAAGGTCCTAGAATGTCCATACCAATAATGGTATTTGTGCAAGATGGATGCATTAAAAATGCACCCTTCCATATTTGTCCCTCTTGACTAAACTTTATGTCCACATTTTGGCTACTCACTGCATAGCATCCTGTGCCATTAAATGCTGAAATGCAAACCTTTTTTATAGGATTTACTGGTAACTGTCTGTTTGTGACAGATACTGCTGCTCCTGTGTCTATTAAGACATTTTTCCACAGTGACCCCTCTACCCAAATATCAATCAGTGGTCATCCATCTCGACCCTTTTTAAAGGTAGAAAAAACAAAAGGCAAGCCTCGTAGTACTCCACAATGCTACCACTCGTCAGGGCTGAGGAAAAGTTGTACCAGGCAGTGGACTATAACAAAGTTCGATGACACGAATAATCCAAAATGAGTTTATTTCTTAAGCGCTTTTCGTCTGCTACTAATGGCAAACTTCTTCAGAGTAAACTCATCTAACATCCCTACTCATTTATACAAAAAACATAATTAGCTGATTGATCTTGTTTAACAATCATTACAAATTTAAAAAAACAGTAGCTAAAATCCATTTAAAACTAAAGTTCATGTACCATTTACACAATTTAGATAGAGAGAATCTTACAGTGTGTACTCCATTTACTACATTTGTCATAACTATAAAAATGTATGTCAGTAAAAATCAAAATTATACTTAAACAAAAACAAAAACAAAAACAAATGTTGATACATTAAATACATGTTGTACTTCATTTAAATTTAAGTTCCATATTTTTATGATATTCTTGTGATACTCTAAATTTCCACCTCATAATCTAAGGAAAAATTAAGCATTTAAATATAACTGTTTTCATATTGTTTCATACCTATCTTTTTAAACTTAGTAAGCTAAGTATGCACCCTATGGAACATGTTTCATTTAAACCGGGAGGATGGTATGTTTCCAACCTGATTTGCCATCCAAGTTCCAAAGCTAGTAATTTTAATGAGGCTGGACCGCCTCTACTGTCTTGGTAAACTTGGTCAATGCCGATAAATTTAAATTGGTGATCAGGGTTCTCTGAAACATGTTTAGCCAATGCATTTGTTAGCTTTCCCTTCCTGATAGCATACTGGTGTTCGTAAATTCTTTCTTTAAATTTACGTTCAGTTTTCCCTACATATTGAGCTGTACAATTTTGGCATAGTGCTAAGTATACTATCAGTTTGGAATTACATGTGTATCTGTGTCTAAGTTGAAATTCACCTTTATTAGTTTTAAACCTGTTTGATTCTATTATGAACCGACAGTAATTACAGTTATGACATCTGAACATACCTGGGGTTCTCACTAGCATGGGTTTCATTTCGAACCAAGATTTTAGGTTCCTACCTCTTCTATATGTCACTGAAGGTGTAGGGCCTAACTTGTTGAATACTGTCGAGTCTACCCCAAATAACTGCCAGTTGTTCTGAATGATAGACCACAAATTGGTACTGTCCACTGAAAACGTAGTGATGAATCTAGGAATATCTAAATTATCTACTCTACTAGAACCCACTAGAGTTTCTGAACTTACAACTGTTACCATACTCTCTTTCGTTCTCACTTGCAGAAGTGGCACATAAAAGTTGTTGTTCCTTTTAATAGAAATCTCATCTATGAGTTCATTGACAAGACCACATGGATACTCCCTACTTAAAAACATAAATTTAAGTGTTTTACATTCCTCTATAAAGTCTTCCTCTCTACTAGTGATTCTCGCTGCTCTAACAAGCTGCCCTTTCACTACTGCACGTTTTTGTGTGTAAGGGTGACAGCTTGTAAAATGTAGTAGAGTGTTGGAGTAAAGCGGTTTCCTATATATTTTAGATGTGAAACACGCCATATTCATATCTTTTGTTAGAAGAATGTCCAGATATGCTACCTCAATGCTACTGAAGGTTGAGGTAAAAGTGAGGAAATCTGTGGAATTGTTCAAGAACTCAATAAATGAAGTGGCATGTTCTTCATTCCCGTTAAAAAGGATGAAAATATCATCCAAATAACGGGTGTAGTAGACTAACTGGTCAGAAAGTGAAGGGTTGTTTAGAATGAATAGATGTTCCCATTGAGCCATAACTAGATTGGCCACGCTAGCTCCATAAGGTGAACCCATCCCAACTCCCACCGTCTGCAGATAGTAATTGTCGCCAAACATAAAGAAGTTCCTTGATAATGTTAAATCAAGCAATTCTGCTACCAATGAGATGTCGCAACTCTTAGCCTCTCTAGCTCTTAACCTATCACAGACCCATTCAATGGCTGTTTCCTGAGGGATACTGGTGTATAAATCTTTGACATCTATTGTCAGCAGATTGTAGTATGATTCAAAATGTATTTCATTGATTTTAGATAAGAAAGTCCATGAATCTTTACAAATCTGCGACTCCATAGCAACATACTTCCTTAAAATATGATCAACAACCTTAGCGCAAGCATAGGTGGGTGATCCACGGCTGTCTATAAGTGGACGCATGGGAGGGTCATTAGTGTTCTTATGTATTTTCGGTATTCCGAATAAGTATGGAGTCCTAGGATAAAGCGTGGTCATGTAGTTATACTGTTCTTGGTTTATCCTACATTCAATGTACATCTCTTCTAGATGATCTTTGATTACTTTGTAAGCGATATTAATTTCATTTTTTGAACTCAAGATATAAGCTTGAGTATCCAAAACTGATGACATACGTGTGAAATAATCGCTGTTGTCAAAAATAACAACTCCTCCACCTTTGTCGGGTTTACATATACGCAAGTTGTTCATTTGGAGAGACCGAATATTCTCTAGTTCTTCCCTATTCCTATGTACCATCCTGTTAGTGCGGTTCTTTATATGCCTCCTAATGTCAAGCTCACACATCAATTCAAACATAGCTAAAAGTGGGTGAAGAGGAGGGCTAAAAGTACTGGAAATGTGTAACTGGTTGATATCATTTAAGTAAACTTCCCCTCCCATCATCAACTTAAAATTGAGTTTACGTGTAAACATTTTAACATCGATTAAGGCTTGAACTAAATCCATATGATGGTGTGGCACATACGTTAAACCTTTGGCCATTAAATCAGCCATATCCACTGAAATATCAACGTTAGCAAAATTGTACACATTGAAGTCACCTAATGAATTAGTGATAATAGTTGGTCCATAATGTGTGTTACCATGACTTAACTCAACTTCTTCTGTTCCCAATGTAAGTTCTTGGTTGCTAGGTGAACTTACAGTGTACATTAGCGGTTGTTCCTCAATGGGTAAGGATGGTTCTGCCGTTGGCGTTGTGCTTTGGGTCGTGCTCCTAAAAAATTCCCCTGTTCATAATTTGAATCGCGAATGTTTGAATTGTGTGGTTGATGGATGTCTGTGTTATTTTTATTCAACAGTCTTTCACTCCTACGTAATTCATTATGAGGCTCAACTCTCTCACTATCTCGAAATACAGTCTGCTCCTCACCCCCATGTCTATTGGGGTCAGGCGAACCATTATGGGCATGAGTGACACTAGGTGGATTTAAGTTGGCTCCGTTCCCACGTGTATTACCTTTGCCCTTCCAAATCTGGCTGGAAGGAGGTTTAGGGTACGCTGAGCCTTCCTTGTATGCCTTAGAATCCCTATCAAGTTTCTTAGATTTAATTGCCTGCAGTTTGACCAAATGTTCATCAATATTCTTGTATAATTTACTATATTCAAAACTATGACTTTCAAACTTAATATCTGTTTTAATCTTGTCATCCAATATTGTTGCTTCACAGTTCAATTGGTCTATTTGACAAGCGTAATGTTTACTCATGAGTTTTAACAAATCGAAACCATGCCTATCATACATATTGCACAATTCAACATGAAATTCAGAATTAGCAATGAGACCTGTAGGATATTGGAAGTGCCTTAAACCTTTGGGCACTATTTTCCTAGATAGACATTCATTAAAATATGCAATTTCAAGTTTTAGTTTTTTAATTTTAAACAATATACTATCAAACTCTTTCAAGTTGTTGTAAAATTCTGAATCAACATTGTCATTTTGTAAATTAAAGGTCATTTGTTCGTTATTAAATGAAGGATTATTGTTAATCCAGTTGAGATAGTTAGGTACATTGTTCATGTTAACACTCACCGGTGCTGGTTCATTCATATTAACTCCTACTGTAGTGGGCATATTCGTAATTAATTGACCGGTAATCCTATTACACGGAACATTGTCAATAAATATGTCCTCTGTATTAGTTGGAGAAGGTTCCCTTTGATGTACAACAAATGTACTAGGATGTCGCAATGGTAAAGTGTCAGAATTGTCCGAAATTAAAGCTGGTACTGTTGATTGTAGAGGTTCGTCGTCGGCTGGAATTCTCCTCCGCCTAGCATGGTTGGTGTAACCTAACTCTACTGCAATCATAACATTGGGAGCAACAAAACTCGAAATGTTATTGGTGGACCGCTGTTCAACTCGCAAAGTAGTGTTCAAATAGTTATTAGAAACTGAGTTACCCACTACGTTACTCCCCAAAGGATCATTAGTTCCATTATTCATGTCGAAAGGAATTCCTTGTGGTATACCTTGTTGAAAGGGAACCGCATCAAAACCAGGTTTCGTGATAGTGACATTTGGTATGTTGTTATGCATACAACCAATGTTGTTCATTGGAATCACTTTAGAAGACGTAGAAAGTAAAATACCTTGTGCTTTTTCAAGCTTATCAATACGTGACAGCACTGCTTCTAGTTTACTTAGTAGTAGGTCAAACGAATTACTCTTAGTGTTCCGTTCGTCGGAACTTGTAGTGGCTGCTGGCTGATTGTCAGAAGCAGGTAGAATCACTGCTTCTGAGTTCTCGGACCTTAAAAGTTCCGGCGTTGCATTCGGGAAACCACTGGCTGGCTCACATTGAGACTCAGACGTCATACTTTAAGAAAAAAGAAAACCAACTGTAGAAAAAACAAAAGGCAAGCCTCGTAGTACTCCACAATGCTACCACTCGTCAGGGCTGAGTAAAAGTTGTACCAGGCAGCGGACTATAACAAAGTTCGATGACACGAATAATCCAAAATGAGTTTATTTCTTAAGCGCTTTTCGTCTGCTACTAATGGCAAACTTCTTCAGAGTAAACTCATCTAACATCCCTACTCATTTATACAAAAAACATAATTAGCTGATTGATCTTGTTTAACAATCATTACAAATTTAAAAAAACAGTAGCTAAAATCCATTTAAAACTAAAGTTCATGTACCATTTACACAATTTAGATAGAAGGATTCTTACAGTGTGTACTCCATTTACTACATTTGTCATATCTATAAAAGTGTATGTCAGTGAAAATCAAAATTATACTTAAACAAAAACAAAAACAAATGTTGATACATTAAATACATGTTGTACTTCATTTAAATTAAAGTTCCATGTTTTTATGATGTTCTTGTGATACTCTAAATTTCAACCTCATAATCTAAGGAAAAATTAAGCATTTAAATATAACTGTTTTCATATTATTTCATACCTATCTTTTTAAACTTAGTAAACTAAGTATGCACCCTATGGAACATGTTTCATTTAAACCGGGAGGGTGGTATGTTTCCAACCTAATTTGCCATCCAAGTTCCAAAGCTAATAATTTTAATGAGGCTGGACCGCCTCTACTGTCTTGGTAAACTTGGTCAATGCCGATAAATTTAAATTGGTGATCAGGGTTCTCTGAAACATGTTTAGCCAATGCATTTGTTAGCTTTCCCTTCCTGATAGCATACTGGTGTTCGTAAATTCTTTCTTTAAATTTACGTTCAGTTTTCCCTACATATTGAGCTGTACAATTTTGGCATAGGGCTAAGTATACTATCAGTTTGGAATTACATGTGTATCTGTGTCTAAGTTGGAATTCACCTTTGTTAGTTTTAAACCTGTTTGATTCTATTATGAACCGACAGTAATTACAGTTATGACATCTGAACATACCTGGGGTTCTCACTAGCATGGTAAAGGTCCTAGAATGTCCATACCAATAATGGTATTTGTGCAAGATGGATGCATTAAAAATGCACCCTTCCATATTTGTCCCTCTTGACTAAACTTTATGTCCACATTTTGGCTACTCACTGCATAGCATCCTGTGCCATTAAATGCTGAAATGCAAACCTTTTTTATAGGATTTACTGGTAACTGTCTGTTTGTGACAGATACTGCTGCTCCTGTGTCTATTAAGACATTTTTCCACAGTGACCCCTCTACCCAAATATCAATCAGTGGTCATCCATCTCGATCCTTTTTAAAGGTAGTCAGGAAAGATACCAGAGTAGGGGGGGGCACATCCCTATTGTAAGGAAATCCACTCATCCTCTCCTTTATTATCAAATGCAATATGACACACCTCATGTTTTTGTTTGTCATCTTCTTCTGTGTCTGAATGATCTACATATTTAGGTTTTTCAATCTCTTTTTAACTGTTGCCTAGCTATTCCTTCTGCCTGTTCTATCAAATGTTTGGATTTACAGGTGAAGCGGTTTGAATATCTACCGGGCATACTTTCCCTTTTCCTGTATATTGATGGCTCTTATAACTGTTTTTTACTAATATTGTAAGGTTTTTGTACATGATCCTGCTTTTCTGACTTTTCTTGTAAATTTGTTTGCTCTCTTTTTGGAAACACTCCCTGTTCTTCCTTCTTTTTGCACCAGGCTTTGTAATGATCACAATTTTGCTTAACGTGTCCTATTTTTTTACAAAAGAAGCATGTTGGTGCCTTTTGCTCATTACCTGTGCTTGATCCTGGTACTACAAGCATAGAGGCAGGAGCTGGTGGTGCTGACACAGCTCTTTCAGCTGGTGGTTGGTCACACCATCTTTGCCTTCCCATGTTTTTGACTTCACCAATTACTCCAAATGGCTCACTATTATCTTCACATGCAAAGATATGGTGTGAGTATAAAGTCCCATCATTGGCCATAGTCCGTCCCCTCATTAGTGTACCAAATCAGTGAGGGTATCAGAATTTTCTTCGTAGATACATTTAATATCCCCTGGAACCCCTTTGACTTGTTCTAAGAAGCAATGTATTAACTGTTTTTGTATGTCTCTTTTTCCCATGTCTCTGTCTGTTTTTTATATATGATTTGAAATGCAAGTCTAAAATGATCACTTTGTTCCATTAATTTATCTGTGATAGTAATTTTAAAATTATCTAATAATTTGGCTGTGAGAGGCTGCCCTTGTGTAAATGCCATTAAAACAGCTGTCATACGTCCTACTTTAGTGTTTAACTGATAATCATCTTGCTTTAATTGTATGAAAGTTTTAAAACATTTGGGAATGAAAATCCAGAAACATCTAAGTAATGCATCTGTCCATATATCTGATCCTGCTGTATATGCCACCCATTCTTCAAATGTAAGCATGTTATAAAATATGCCTTTTTTATCATTCCACTGTGGTAAACTCTGTAATAATCTAGACTGTATATAAATCTGTAGTGGTTCCCTGTCCCTGTTCTATAATTTGGACTGGTTTTGTGTTTTTAACTCTTCTTTAAGCTGGGATATCAAAATAGTATTTTGGAGGTTAGTCTCTGTTAATTCATCTAATTCTTCTTCCTTTTCCTTCAGATGCTGTTTAAGGTCTGTCATTTCTACCTGTAAGTGTTTAAGGGATATATGATACCTGTTATTGGATTCCTCTGTTGACTGCAGAGCTCCTATGCACTTTTGACAGAGATCTTGAATGTCAGTTTTGAACATTTTAAATTCATTTTGTTTCTCTTTTAAAAACTTATTAAAGTCTTCTGTCAATGTATCATAAACTTTGTTTCTGTCCTCATCTGTATGTGTAGCCGTGGCATCATTCCATGCTTGTACATAATTTTTAAAGGGAGTTACAAGATCTACAGGGGACTCTGTCAATAACAGATTTGATTGCTGTTGTAATTCAGAAATTAATGTACTAACAGGACATAACTGCTTTACATCTGGATATAATGAAAACTGTGTATTATTAATAATTTCTTTATCATGAACAGATCTGTCTGCACAGTCTAGTTTTTAGCAATATCATGCAATACTTGTTTATGGCATATTACACAAAATGCAGTTTCCTTTGAATCACACAATAAACATTTACTATGATATACTTCATTTTTGTTGCAAATACCAATCAAATGTTACAATCCACTTACATAATGCTGGTATGTCAACTTGCCCTAACAAGGTTTTACACTTACTAATGTGTTGTGTATACCAACATTGCAATTTACTCCATATTTTATCTGGTTGTTCTGCTACATTAAGAGTAAAACTTTGCTTACATTTGCTAGAATTCTGCCTGATAGCATCCATACTAAAAAAAAATGTGACGTAGAAAAAAGTCTTACCAGTAAGCAAGAAAACAGGTGATCAGGCTGTTGTTGCAGATGGCTGGAAATTTTTCAAAGTCACTTGAGAAGCTGGGAAAGCACAACAGGCAGCGGACTGCTGTGCTAGTGGATATTCCCCTTTTCTTAGCGAAATTATGGCACCGCGACTGGAACTTCAGTCTCACTCCGGATGTAGACGTCTAAAAAACTGTACTACTGCAAGCTGCATAAACTGGAATACTTCTGTTCAGAATTGACACATACGTACAAATGTTAGTTACTGCAATTTAACTGAAGTGACCCTCTGCAGGGCTTACCATCACTCCTCCTGTGGTTGAATGCAGATTGTAGGTTCAAATGCAGGCTAGCTTGCCATTGAAAAATTACATGGAGCTGCTTACTGCTTGGTGTGATGGATTTGCAGTGTTCTTATGACACTCAGTCTTGCTGGCTGGATTCTGCTAAAATTCAAAGTCTGATTATATTTGCATTCACAGTCTGTTGCATACAGAAACTTGCAGAATATACACTGATGAGAGAATATACTTTGCAGCATCAACTTTAAAGAGCAGTAACAAATAACTTTTATAATAAATCAAACAAAACCACGTTGCAGCTTAAAAGTACTGTTCCAACTTTACTTCTCATATAGTACAGATGATGTGAGAGATATAACATTTACCTCAGAACACCAAATGTGTTCCTACCATATCCCTAAACAACTGGATTTATACAGCTCTTTATATACTCTTTTAGTCATGCATAAACATATTTTGGAGAATTGCTTATCCTGTAGAAACAATACTAAACTTCCTTGTTTAACAATGTCTTGTAAGAGACCAGCTTTTCTGACAGTGTGAATATCCTGTAACAGTGTCCTGATGTCCATGTAGAAAAACATATTTTTGAGGAAACACATTGTCCTGTATTCTATTTGAATCTGTGTATAGAAACATGTGTTCTTATGTCAATGCTGATAAGCATATCCTGTTTTTTATGAAGAAAAACATATTTTTGAGAAAACACATTGTCAGAGATCAGCTTTTCTGACAGTGTGAACATCCTGTATTTTATTTGGATCTTTGTATAAAAACATCTGTTCTTGTGCCATCCTGTTTTTCCATGCAGAATAACATGTCATTGTTCTTAAAAAGCAGATTTTGCATTTTTGTTCTTGCATACATCCTGTTTTGAGTCAGTAAGGGAAAAATGTCCATTCTTTAAAAGCAGATTTTGTATTTTTGCTCTTGCATACATCCTGTTTTGAGTCTGTAAGGGAAAAGTGTCCATTCTTTAAAAGCAGATTTTGTATTTTTGCTCTTGCATACATCCTGTTTTGAGTCTGTAAGGGGAAAAATGTCCATTCAGCAGATTCCTTTTCCAAGCCATGGTAATTTAGTATGGATGCTGATTACATATTACTAAACTCTATTTCTACATTTAAGCAAGCTTTATCTTATACATTATTTATGTTGCATAATTGCAGCAAAATTACTTTCAACCTTAGTATATTGTTGAGCACACTCTAACAGTAATGCTTCTAATTTATTCAAAATGAAAACGTTGCCATAACAGTCTCTTTAAATGAAAAGCTGTGTTAGCAGAGTCAGCCATGTGCAATAAGGGAAAACAAAATTTTCCCACACACAAAGCAGCTTAGTGAGTCATGTTAAAAATTTTCCCACACACATATTTCTCTTTCAAGTTATAGAACTTACTCCACAGAGTCATAGAGGGGGCGACATAAAAAATCTAACGGAAACAAAAGAAGTAAAATTGATTATGAACTTAAAAGCCCATAAATCACCAGGTTTAAATGCAATGGTTCCATTAAAACCTGTGTTAAAAAATAGGTGTCTTGTCGTTAAATAGACAAATGGGGCTTGTCCCTGCATTACATGATGATTGGCTTCAATAGGAGGTTTACAAGGAACCTGTATGTTGATTAGAGGAGACACACTTTAATTCAACATTTTCAATACAAAGATTCATACGAACTGAAGAAGACGAGAGCTGAAAGCGCTTTTCATTCTTTGTATGGCCATTGTTTTATGGGAGTCTATGTTTTATTTCATTAAAGAATAGTGTTTTATTTTTATTTTGTTTGTGGTGTGCCTTGTTGGTACCCTGAGATTTTTTACTCATTTAGTTTACGTCTTTATCACCTTTAGTGAAAAGGTGATTTTTTCTCTTGGTATTTTATTTGTTTTCCCTTATTGCACATGGCTGATGCTGCTAATGACAAGGATTTAATGAAAAGCAAAGCAGTTACAGGTTTTATAGGAGATTCTGTGAATCCCCTCTTGCATTTTAATCCGGAAACTGGTGTTAAGGAGGACTTATGTGAAATAGGTTTAACAGAGAATTTTGAAAAGATATACAAGGAAGATGAAGTCGTGGCTTTTTGTTTTAAGAGACTGTTATGGCAATGTTTTTCATTTGAAGCGTGCCTGCAACATAAAGTCATCCCGAGAGGTATGAGAGTAAAATTTTTACCTACATATGGCAATAGCCGCCCTGAACTATTAGCTAGATGGCAAAGTATAAACTTAGAAATGAGTTTTAGTTATTTACATTTACTAATAGAGCATTTTAAACCGGAAGAGGAGCAAGCAGCTGATCTGATTAGACTAAAACAAACTGAATTGGAAGGTTTGGAGTTATCTGAACCCAATATGAATAAATTAGAAGCATTACAACAAAGGTTATCTGACTATGATAGTAAACTCAAAGCTCAGAAGATGAAAAAACAAATACGAGATTATAAGGACTTCAAAGAAGGGAACGTCTTTGAGTGGCCGAGAGAACACAGGCAAAATTTACTTGATACTACTAATAAAATTATATCAGATACAGCTGGGCAATCAATACCAGTTACTGCAGTCAACAATGTTAATAATTTGCCATTACAGTTTTCAACTAGTAATGATTCTAAGGGAAATTCTACACTGAATGCTGCAGCCAGAATATTTGATTATAAAGGAAAGAATGTCACAGCATTGGCTACAGCTAGAACCTCTACGGGCACTAAACCGAAAGATGGAGCTAATCATGCATCTTTTTTCTACCAGTTTCCGGTCCCAGTAAAAGAAAACATAAGGAGAAACAGTCAAACGCAGAGTCAGGAATGCAAGAGAAAGAAGTTTTAATAGCAAATGCAGATGAACAGAATTTGGTTATTAATTTGTCAAGTGTGCATTTAGATGCAGAAAGTATTAATATTTTGTCGAAGGGACTAACATTCATTCCATCTTTGTCTTCAGATTTCAGTGAATTTTGTATTGATATCAAAATGTTTGGAAGGAATTTAACACTGAAAAAAAATTTTGGAGACAATAATAATATTTCTTCACAAGTGACATATAAGAAACCGAATTTGTTTGTGCCTGCTAATCATCCAACAGTGGAAACCTTTATTCGCTTATGTGAAACTGAAGTTGCCAAGCTAAGAGAATGTCAAAGGAAAGGGAAACAGTTTGTGAATATGACTCAAGGTGAGAGAGAAGCATTAAGGAAGTTACAAGAAAGACAAGATCTAGTCTTTAAACTGGCAGATAAAGGTGGTGCATTAGTGGTGATGGATGCAGATTGCTACAAACGCAAAATGATGTTTATGCTACAAGATTCACAAACCTATCGGGTCATATCAAAACAACTTCAAGAAAAAATGATAAAGCAAGTGAATGAAGACCTTTATGTGCTATTAGAGGAAAGAAGAATTAGTCAAGAATTATATGACTTTTTCAGTGTTGCTCATCCAACTATTCCCATCATTAGTGGGCTACCAAAAGTGCACAAAGATCCAACAGATCCACCTCTATGTCTGATTGTCGCAGGATGTGATTGGGTGATAGAGTCTCTCTCTATGTTTGTGGAAAATGAGTTAAAACCACATTTAGTCAATATAGATACAGTTATTAAGGATACTGGGAATTTGTTAAAATATCTTATTTGTTACCTCCTGGAAATTATCCTACAAAATAACATATTCTTATATGGGAATATGTGTTATTTACAAACATGGGGTGTAGCCATGGGCACACCTTGTGATAATACCTATTCAAACATGGTCCTTGAACAATGGGAACAACAAAAAGTATTACCTTCTAGTAATCCATGGTTGAGACACCTTTTATATTATGGACGTTTTGTTGATGATATATTGATGGTGTGGACTGGGGAGGAAAATGAATTAAAGTCATTTGTTGACTATTTGCACTCATCAATGGATTTCCTTAGGTTTACAGTTAACTATTCTGACAAAGAAATTGAATTTTTGGATGTGAAATTGAAGTATTCTCAAGAACAAGGCTTAAGTACAGAATTACACCATAAAGATACTTGGAGGAACCATTATTTACATCGATAAAGTATGCATCCAAGACATATTTATAAAAACATAATGGGCAACCAAGCAATGCATATTTCCAGGTTATGTACAGAGGAAGCAACTTTCAGGAAAGAATGTGATTTGCTGAAAGGACATCTACAGAGACGTGGCTACAAAGAGAAGGACCTAAATATGCCTGTGGATCTAAATATCTTAAGGAATAACAAAGGGAGTCCTTACTACAATGAATCAACACCTGACGTAGTAAAATTAAGTAGAACTGGAACATCAACTCATCATCTAAAATGTACTCTTACTTACAGTTCAGACAGTACACAGATATGCAAAGTAGTCAAAAAGTATTGGCCTATATTAATGGAAGATGAAAAGATAAAAGAACTGGTGGGTGATCAACCCAGATTTACATTCAAGAACAGGAAGAACCTGAAAAGATTACTCTGCAATAAGGATGGTTTTATGTCTAAACTTATGGAAAATAATTCAGGAACAAAGAAATGTGGAAGATGCAAAGCTTGTCCATATATTAATCAAGCCTCAAGCTCCAAACATCCAAACACAGGAAAATATTATCATTTCCGGTTATCTGCAACATGCAATAGCCAACATTTGGTTTCTATTGCTACCTGCCAACAGTGTTTTGCCTTTTATTTAGGCAAAATGGATCAACGATTTAAAGACGTATTCTTAGACATTTACGTGATATAGTACATCTAAACACACAAAACAGCTTAGTGAGTGACGTTAAAAATTTTCCCACACACATTTCTCTTTCAAGTTATAGAACTTACTCCACAGAGTCATAGAGGGGATGACATAAAAATCTAACAGAAACAAAAGAAATAAAATGGATTCTGAACTTAAAAGCCCACAACTCACCAGGTTTAAATGCAATGGTTCCATTAAAACCTCTGTTAAAAAATAGGTGCCTGGTCATTAAATAGACAAATGGGGCTTGTCCCTGCATTACATGATGATTGGCTTCAATAGGAGGTGTGCAAGGAACCTGTATGTTGACTGGAGAAGGCACACTTTAATTCAACATTTTCAATACAAAGATTCAAATGAACTGAAGAAGGCTAATAGCTGAAAACACTTTTTGTTATTTGTATGGCTATTGTTTTATGGGAGTCTATGTTTTATTTCATTAAAGAATAGAGTTTTATTTTTATTTTGTTTGTGGCGTGCCTTGTTGGTGCCCTCAGATTTGTTACTCATTTACCTGTAACACATTGGACACATAGACTAGTTAGTTAGCAACTATACAACCAGGTCTCTAAGATGTGTGTCTACCTGTTATGTGTCAGTCAATGTGTATATGATGGTATGACACACTATGTATTCTCCATATACAAACATTACATCCCCCATTACCATATTGCACGTGTCTGTGGATGGTCTGCATGTAGCACGTGACCTGGTACACATCTCACCCTACAGATGGTGTCATCTGTGCAATGACAACCACACAGTTCAGTAGCACTACATACCTGGGTTGGGGTCTAGACACAGTGTCGCCAAGTAAGGATGTGTGTGTATATGGATGGGTTGACATAAGGGTGCAGATTATACCTGTACCAGCAGGCCATCGGTCAATTTTGCATGGCCAATAACTGTTATACATGCCTGCGGCATGTGTGCAACTGTCCATCACATATGTCACAGCCATGGTGTCACCACACTGACATACCCTTGTGGAATATGACTGTAGACTATCCTTCTACTGACACATGTATGCCTACAGCACAAATGGATGACAGTATGGGGATAACAATTGGTGTTACCAACAGCTGCGATGCATCATAGCTGCATGGCTACACTACCTGACATGTATGCAGTACACATTACCCCTTACTACATTCTACACTGCAGTACATTGCAGCACTCTATCACAATCACCATGTGCATCAGAACCATGTTAGCCTGTCCCTGCATCAATGTTATGGATGACATGGATGTGGCACAGTTATCATCATATGCACAAGGTGTGTGAAATTCATCTTAGCTGCATGGCTACACTACCTGACATGTATGCAGTACACATTACCCCTGACTACATTCTATACTGCAGTACATTGTGGCACTTTATCAGAGTCACTGTGTGCATCAGAACCATGTTAGCCTGTCCCTGTGTCGATGTTATGGATGACAGGGAAGCCATCAACATTACCAGGCTAGAGATACACAGACACAGATATGCAGATACAGGTATACATATTTATAAATAAATAAATATATATATATATATATATATATATATATATATATATATATATATAAACTGCTGAACTTTCAAAACGTAATGAAACCAAAAATAAAAAAACGCTTAGGCTAAAATTCCGGATACACGCTTTTAATATCTTTAAACGTTATAACTCTTATAAAAAACGCTTTTTGTTCACACCACTGGTTGAACTTCATCAGAAGACAAAAAAGACAAACTATGGCAATTAAGTTACTCTTAATATATATAAATAAATACAGAGCCCGCCAAATTTTGAAACTGATCTTCCATATTTAAATGCTTAAATATTTAAAGTGACAGGCTCCTTGCATTAGTGCACTAAATAAACAAACCTAAAAACACATCACACATGTTATAGAGAGGTTACCTATGCCCTATACCTAAATCTACATGTAAAATCCTTATTAAAAGAAATCCTTATTAAAAAAATAATTAGAATGTTATTAAATTATTAATACCTATCAAAAATATTCAAAATACCAATAATATATGTATTATGTATATTATCAAGACTAATGATACAAACTTATAGATCTTAATGAATTTTAAACTATGAATATGACAATGCAAAAATACGCAGCAATAATAATAATGTGAAATGCAGCACTTAATTTGCATATTTATACTATGATGACTAATAATACAAAAAATAATAAATCTATCTAATTAATAGACAATACTATGGTACTCGTGAAAACCATAATAAACAATATTAGCTGGTAGTACAAAACTAAGAAAGCATCTTTTACTAACTACATTACCTTTCCAAACTTTTAAGCTTTAAAATACACATTAATGAACATTTCTCATTAAGGCCTGGATATGTAAAGGCATTAAGCTTAAGCTGCTAAAGGAGTTCATTTTTTTCCAACAGTAAATTAAACGGACCTCCTCTAATTTCCTGTTTAATTTGGTTGATCACTCTGAAAACAAATTTGTGCTCAGGGTGGTCCATTATATGTCTAGCCAGAGCGTTTTCCTCTTTATGTAAATTGATACTTCTCAGATGTTTATATACTCTGTCTCTTAACCTGCACTCTGTTTTCCCTATATAAAAACAGGGACAGCCTTGGCAGTTTGCTAGATATACAACTCCTTTGGAGCTACAATTAAATTTGCCTTTAATGTAAATTTTGACCCCATTAATGTCTATTTTTGAACCCGTAACCATATAATGACAAAAAGGACAATTACCACATTGCGTCATACCTACTTTGAAACATGGTAATATATTAAAAGTATGCCTGTGAAATAATTCCTTAAAATTGATACCTTTTTTCCATATTACTTTGGGGGCATTACCGAGTTTAGACATTAACGTATGGTCATCACTGAAAATTGCCCAGTTCTTCATTAGAATTTCTTTGATAGCATTGAAGTCAAGTGAGAATCTCAGAATGCATACTAAATTAAATTCTACATTATTTACTTGTGTTCCCAAATTACGCCTTACACCAACCATTGATGAAACTCCATTATCAACATTACTAAGAATCTGCTGCTTCAAAATAGGTTTAAAATGACCGATTGTTCTTTTAAACCTTACTTCTTCAATTAAAGAATCCACAAGATGAATAGGATATGCCCTATTCAAGAACATATGCTTTAAACGTAAACACTCCTGTTCAAAACTATCCTCTGTGGTGATCATTCGTGCAGCCCTGACTAACTGACCTTTGACCACTGACTTTTTTTGGTGCAAAGGATGAGCACTTGAGAAGTGAAGGAATTTATTAGAATATGTGGGTTTTCTTTAAATATTGGCTTCAAACACTTTATGCTGCCTATTCTTACTCAACGTTACATCTAAGTATGATATTGAATCTGAATTGTAACTGTGCGTAAATTGCAAAAATTCCGTACTTTCATTGAAAATATTTAATATTTTAAATGCTACCTCCTCATTTCCTTGAATCATCATAAAGATGTCATCTATAAATCTGACATAAAATTTAATTACACTTTTGAGAAAAGTGTCGCCAAATAGAAAATCATTTTCCCAAGTTGACATCACCAGATTAGCGAAACTGGAACTGCAAGGAGATCCCATTGCCATTCCTTTCTTTTGTACATAATACTGGTTGTCAAAAAGTATAAAGTTATACTATAAGATGACATCCAATAATTCACACACTTAGGATATTTCATCAATAGGAGCATTCTTTTTTTGCATATTTTCTATTACCCACTCAATACCCAACTGATGTGGGATGCTAGTATATAACTCTCTCACATCAACGGTAATAAAATTATATTCTTGCTGGAATTCTAAATTATTAATTCATTCTAAGAATACCCATGAATCCTTCACTATCCATTCATCCATTGCTACATATTTTTTCAAAATGCCATCAACCAATTTGGCACAGGCATAAGTGGAGGATCTTCTACCATTCACAATTGGCCTGAAGGGTGGGTCATTAATGTTCTTGTGAATTTTTGGCACACCGAACATTATTGGTACTCTTGGGGCTTCTATTGTTAAATAATTAAAAGTCTGTAAATCTATTCTAGCCTCAATAAATAATTCATTTAAAAAGCTTTTAATGAATTGAATAGATTTGTTATATTCATTAAGTGATGATACCTCATAGGTGTCTGTTGATAATAGTGTTTTAATTTTACTATTATAGTCCGGTGTGTCCAAAATCACAAGCCCCCCACCCTTATCTGGGTTCATAACCCTGACATTGGCCGGCAATAGTAAATCTATATTGTCCTTCTCATCTTTATTCATGTTGTGTATATAATTCCTGTTTTCTTTATGTAATTTCCTCAGATCTAATTCACACATTTTCTCAAATGTGTATAATATGTTATTTAGAGGTGGGTTAAAACAACTGGCTACTCTGAAATTATTACTTGTTGACTGTTGAGTGCCTAAAAGTTGTTTTAAATTCAACTTTCTTACAAATAATTTCACATCACAGATTGTTTGTGCTATATTCATTCTACAAGAGGGTACAAAAGTTGAACCCTTAGATAAGATATTAGCCAATTCCTCTGTGACGTGGAACGATGAAAAGTTATATACAACAAAATCCTATTGCTTATTCTTCACTATTGTCACTGCTTCATGTTGTGAATTCAATGATTTTATCTCCTGTAGTTGTGGTTCTTCCTCCTGTTCCATTGTTTCCTCTGATTGCACCGAGGAAAACCTGTTTGGAATTAGTAGTGGAGGATTGCTGGTTATTTCTTGTCTCATTGTTGCTAATATTATTATTATTGTTGTTGTTGTTGTTTCGTTCCCTGATTCTTTCACTCCTTCTAATACTGACATTCTGGTTATCTCCTGTATGACTATTGTGTGCTTCTCCTTGTTGTTGATCCTCCTCCAGAGGTGCATCATTATTTAGGTGTTCACCTAAATCAGCATTAATTCTAGTCTTGGTGGTCTGTTGGTTAACCTATGCCTGTGAGGCGGGTGGTGAAGGATATGCTGTCCCTGCCTCATATTGTAGCTGATGTCTCCGAAGCTTCTTAATTTTAGTTGATCTTATATTAGCCAAGTGCTGCTCAATATTCTGGAAGCAGCACTGATATTCATACTGATATCTTAAAAAATTCTTATGTTCTTTAATTTGCATATCAATAGATTCTATAGTTGGTTCAAGATCTTTTATGATCAACGTATAATGTTTCACCATAGTCTGTAGTAAGGCTAATCCTTGTTGGTTAAAACATTTGACTAATTCTTGATGGAAAATTGACTCAGGCAATAACCCAGTAGGGTATCTCCAGGATCTAAGTCCTTTAGGCACTATTTCCAATTTTAGACATTCTTGGAAATATTCAATTTCCAAGCAGAGCTTTTTATATTTTAACATATGATAATCCAACATATTTAAAAGTTCAGTTATAGGTTTGTCCATTGTCATGTCATTAGAAGTAACATTATTTGACGTATTATCCTCAGACAAGCCTATAGATGCTTTCAACCAATCTTTCAAATTTACTGCTGGTCTAGCATTATTAACAATCGATTGCTGTTGTGAATGCATTGCTGATATGCTTTGTGATGTAGATACATTACAAACTCTTGTATCACTACCCGCAATGTCACTTATTGCATTGCCGGTTTTAAACATTTGAGCAGAATGTACTATTTTATCGGAATTACAGTCTCTGCCGGAAAGTCTTAATGTACCTGTTTGTTGTGGGCTAAGCCCTGATGAAATATTGCTCTGCTCCACCTGTGCAGTAGTAGAATTATTTAACTCGACCTGTCCCCCTTGCCTCAAGTGTGATGGTAGCAAAACAACCATTCGATCCTGCTGTAGTTGTGATGATGCCAAGACGACCATTCGGTCCTGCTGCGATAATTTGCTTTGAGCTGCTACAACCGTATCCAAACTCTCACTTATGCCTTCCACCTTCTGCGAGAGAAGATGAATTAAAATACTTAATTCGTGCATTGAAGCTATATCTTCATTGTGTGTCTCTCTCAGAATACTCGGCGTGTTATCCAATGAATTATTGGCCATACCGGAAACAAAAAAACAACAGACTGCTGAATTTTCAAAATGTAATGAAACCAAAAATAAAAACCGCTTAGGCTAAAATTCTGGATACACGCTTTTAATATCTTTAAACGTTATAACTCTTATAAAAAACGCTTTTCGTTCACACCACTTGTTGAACTTCATCAGAAGACAAAAAAGACAAACTATGGCAATTAAGTTACTCTTAATATATATAAATAAATGCAGAGCCCGCCAAATTTTGAAACTGATCTTCCATATTTAAATGTTTAAATATTTAAAGTGACAGGCTCCTTGCATTAGTGCACTAAATAAACAAACCTAAAAACACATCGCACATGTTATAGAGAGGTTACCTATGCCCTATACCTAAATCTACATGTAAAATCCTTATTAAAAAAATAATTAGAATGTCATTAAATTATGAATACATATACAAAATATTCAAAATACCAATAATATATGTATTATGTATATTATCAAGACTAATGATACAAACTTATAAATCTTAATGAATTTTAAACTATGAATATGACAATGCAAAAATACGCAGCAATAATAATGTGAAATGCAGCACTTAATTCGTATAATTATACTATGTCATTATATGGTTATGGGTTCAAAAATAGACATTAATGGGGTCAAAATTTACATTAAAGGCAAATTTAATTGTAGCTCCAAAGGAGTTGTATATCTAGCAACCTGCCAAGGCTGTCCCTGTTTTTATATAGGGAAAACAGAGGGCAGGTTAAGAGACAGAGTCTATGAACATCTGAGGAGTATCAATTTACAGAAAGAGGAAAACGCTCTGGCTAGACATATAATGGACCACCCTGAGCACAAATTTGTTTTCAGAGTGATCGACCAAATTAAACAGGAAATTAGAGGAGGTCTGTTTAATTTACTGTTGAAAAAAATGAACTCCTTTGGCAGCTTAAGCTTAATGCCTTTACATATCCAGGCCTTAATGAGAAATGTTCGTTAATGTGTATTTTAAAGCTTAAAAGTTTAGAAAGGTAATGTAGTTAGTCAAAGATGCTTTCTTAGTTTTGTACTACCAGCTAATATTGTTTATTATGGTTTTCACGAGTACCATAGTATTGTCTATTAATTAGATAGATTTATTATTTTTTGTATTATTAGTCATCATAGTATAATTATGCGAATTAAGTGCTGCATTTCACATTCCCACTCTGCCATGAATAGCAGACCCTCCACTAAGACCTATAGTTAGTAGCGGGGAGAAGTTGGACTACAGAACCACTATCTATATATATAGAGAAAGAACTTAGACCATTTGTAGACTCAGATGAATTTATTCTACGTGACACTAAGGAATTTTTATTAGATCTGAATGACTTTTTTAAAAGAGGTACTCTAGTGACAGATTATTATTTTGTGACACTCGATATACAGTCATTATTTACAGTCATTCCTAACACTGAGGGGATTCGTATGCTCGAGAGTTATGTAAGAAGGGAAACGCAAATGCATGGCAGCAAGATAGAATTATTAGTGTTATTCTTGAAATTAGTATTGGAAGCAAACATATTTTTCTTTGATGAGAGATTCTATTTACAGAGGGATGGCGTAGCTATGGGCACATCTTGTGCCAATAGCTACGCCAACCTATTTATGGCAGAGTGGGAACGCATGTTTTTGTTTCCAATGCAACATTTTATCAGATTTGTTCCATTCTACAGGAGATTTGTGGATGACCTGTTCCTTTTATGGACAGGTACATCCTCTGAATTGGAGTAATTCATTTGTGAACTTAACTCATTTACCAGCTATCTTAAATTTACATACGAGTTCTCTTCAGTCAAACTCCCCTTTCTAGATATCTTTGTAGAGAGATTACCCAATGGTCTAGTTAATACTGGGGTATTCAGGAAGGCCTGTCATAAGAATGTTCTGTTACATAGGTCGAGCATGCACCCAGGGTATGTATATAGTAACATTGTTAAAGGACAGGCCATACATATATCCAGGTATAATCCAACTGATATAGGTTTTAATAAAGAAATTGATGATTTATGTGAAAGGTTCTTAAGACGTGGTTATTCCAGTAGTGACATTTTAAAAGGTACCGAAGATAT